>NC_134853.1:12092551-12392551 GCF_049852395.1 Peromyscus maniculatus bairdii
CTTTACTCTACCACAAATACATTCTACCTCTGATGTACTTCTCCATCCTGACCCATTAACAACAAACCCTCATGTTCTCATTCCTCCTTTAAACTGACTCCCACTGATATTTTATTTCAATAAAGGAAAGCTGAAAACAACAACAAAACAAGCACCCACTGAAGTCACCACACTAAAACTAAACCTCAAAACAAAGAACTTTATTAGAAATACAAGAAGGATATTATGCAATAATGTGCTGAAAGGTTCAACAACCCTAAATATACATGTACCTAACATGAGAACTTTTACATATAATATGAAAGATTCAGTAGAATTAAATAGACAAATAGTCAACTTTACAGTTGTTGCCAGATATTTCTAGATTTTGAGACTTCTGAAGAAATGTTTTGTTCCTCAACACATTATTCATCTCCTAATCATCCACTTGTCAGCAGAGGTCACCAAACTTATGGCCTGTTGTTCCATGCCATCACTTTCCACTTTCATGGCACATTATGACATTCTGAAATATTCTTTAGGGTTGTACATCTGATTATTGTCTTTTTCTTTTACTATAATTCAGAGTTTAATTAATAAGTGATTTTATATTATCTTTATAACTAACTATTTTTCATCAGTCAGAATATAAAATAATTGGTGGATTGATGAGTCAAAGTTTAATGTTTAAATATTATAATGAACATCAAAAAGAAATCCTCTGATAATTAGATTAACTTTGATCAAATCACTAAAATGTTCATGTTTTCAACCATACAGCATAAATAAAATTACTTTTCTAAAATGTTATGATTGCTAATTATATTATTGAATATTTAAAGTTAAAACATTTTACTAAGACTAGTTATCATTAAAATTAGATAATCTATAGCACACACAAAATATTATATAGAATTTACACACTTAGAAATAGTAATATAAGACTAATAAATTTTCATCAAAATTTGAAAAATTATGGTTTTCCCATAAAAGTAACTGACTATTGCAAGAATTCAATGTCATAAAGTATTTATTTTAAAGAGTAAGTGCTGTGGGATGTTCTGTATGTCCTGTGGGAGCCCTTCTTGGGTTCTTTGTGGCGTTACCCAGCAGGTCCGCAGAGAGGATGATTAGGACCATGGGCCTGAGTGCAGGTGTCTGAGATGGTCTGCACTTGGCTGTGCTGGGGGATGGTCTGTATGTCAAGTTGTTCTGATTGATCAATAAATAAAACCTGATCGGCTGTGGCTAGGCAGGAAGGATAGGCGGGACTAACAGAGAGGAGAAATAAAAGGACAGGAAGGCAGAAGGACTGACAGCAGTCGCTGCCATGACCAGCAGCATGTGAAGATGCCGGTGGGCCACCAGCCACGTGGCAAGGTATAGATTTATGGAAATGGACTAATTTAAGCTATAAGCACAGTTAGCAAGAAGCCTGCCACGGCCATACAGTTTGTAAGCAATATAAGTCTCTGTGTTTACTTGGTTGGGTCTGAGCGGCTGTGGGACTGGTGGGTGACAAAGATTTGTCCTGACTGTGGGCAAGGCGGAAAACTCTAGCAACAAGTAAGCTTCAGGTAGTAATTAGTATACATTTAATCATTTTGCCTTTTAAAATAACTGTTGTGTATTCTAATCTTTGATAAAATGAAGATATTTATTTTAGACCTTACAATCAAAATTACAGCTACTATATAGTCATATAGAAGGAGACTTAAATATAAGAGATACACTAAGCACTGTCATCTTGAGAGAAAAAAAAATTGAGAATGCTGTATAATAGGAAGAAAGCCCCTAAGACTCAGGAATCTCACTGACCAGAGTCAGAAAAGTTAGAATTATTCATGAAGGGCCCAAGGCTCTGGGCAGCAGGCAACTGCTGAGAACCAAGAGACCTCAGGGGAGCTAACTGCAGGTTGTATTGGATGCTTTAAAGATACACCTTTCGCTGGGCGGTGGTGGTGCACGCCTTTAATCCCAGCACTCGGGAGGCAGAGCCAGGCAGATCTCTGTGAGTTCGAGGCCAGCCTGGGCTACCAAGTTGAGTTCCAGGAAAGGTGCAAAGCTACACAGAGAAACCCTGTCTCGAAAAACAAAACAAAACAAAAAAAAACCGATACACCACACCTTTCTTGAGGTGTCATAGAAGTTGGGGTAGGATTTTCAGTATTGCCAATGCTGTAATCACCTTCTTTAAATCACCTTCTATCCAGTCTTCTGTGAGAAGCCCCAGTAAATTCTTTGGTTAGGCAAGATGGTCATGCATGATTCTTTTCTTTGGCATTTCATTAGTGCCTTCCTTAGGCTGAATGGGCACTTCCTTCCCAGAAAAACATGATTATTGATTTGGTTTTCTGCAATGAGAAAATAAAAACATAACAATTACATAGGCATGCTTAATTTAAAATCTTTCCAGAAGAGTCCCATGAGAATCTTCTTTTCATTTTTGAAAACAACTGAAAATTTTTGTTTCATTGCAAAAATAGAAGGAAAGTCATAAAATAACAAATATTAAAATAAATCACAAAAATCATTGATCATGGTGGTATTGTGGCCTTCAATAGTTACCCATTTCATCTTAAAAATATTTAAGCACAATGATTGCACAAAGAAATGCAAATATTTCCACATTGTAAGCTAAGTAAAAATGTTGATGCTATTGTCTAGAATTATAGCAACTAAAAGCTACAATTAGGAACAAAATGTCTAATTTTATATAATATAGTACTTAGTTTAAAGGGAAAAGTGGTGAATTATCTTTTCAATAAATCCATTATCTCTCCATAGATGGCAGACAATACTTTTCAAGATGTTGAGTTTATATGTAGGTCATCACAATAAATATTTCTAAGAAATCATTTGGAAACAAATAAAATAATCTAATTATTTCTTTTTGCAAATGAAATAACAGTGGCCTAAAGTGTAAGTAATTGGTGCAATGTTACTTTTTCTTATGGTCAAGGATATAAATGCAAATAGCATAATGCAAATCTGCTGTGTATTCTTGTCCATTAAAGTGAAGCATCACCCCCAACTGATATGCTTGATTTTAGAAAGATTGACATCAAATAATGGTTCCTACACACAAATAGTCAACTCTTTAGATAGAAAACCCAAAAGGCCATTCACTATTTCTCAGAAAGTTTCCAGAACACAAACCAAGGTACATACACATCCAGCCTTTTGGCATTATGGCATGATGTCATCATGCAATAAATTATAGAACAGTATTCTCAAAAGAAATGCTTAATGTTCTTAGTGTATGAGATTGTTTGGGCCACATTCATAACTATGGAATGTATCCAGCTCATAGGACACAGGTTGGAGGAATCTAGCAGACTGAGAAAAAATTAAAAAAAGATTGATGACCTTTGGGAGGTTAATAATTGATATTTAATATGTGCATTTTAAAGTATGTCTTTCATAAAAAGAGCCACATGACTTCATTATTAGTTTGAGGTTTAATTTGTATTTTTGCTTTAACATAACCATTGCTCTTACATTTATGGTTCACCCTAAAATATTTTTAATATAATTTTAAATTATCACAATTTTTTTGTTATAAACAAATATGGATGCCTGAAAACACCAACAAAAATTTCCAACAATAGTTTATAAAGGCAAAAGAACTTAGTATTGGTATCTGAGTTTGAGTCCCAATAATTCCAGTAACTGCCCACAAGCATATATCCATGTTTGTTCTCACCTGTAAGACGGGAGGAGAGTGATTAATGAAATTACAGAGGGGCATGCTTATAACTGCTTAGTATTTTCTTAACGTATAAAGAGTTTCATTAACAGTATAAAAATTCTGAAATATTTGACTTTGAAATTAATACCATTAATGAATATGGAAGTTAATACATAAGACTAGTACATTTATAATGATGAATACCTAAGATACAATGAAACTACAATTAATAGCAACTATACTTTTCATTACAAACTACAATGATAAAAATAAAGAGATTTGTCTTCTATGAACAGATGAATACAATATTATCTAGACTCCAGTCAAATTGAACAGCTCAATAGAAAAATTCATTAAATAGTTTCCCATAAAAGATATCACCATGTTATTAATAAATTTTACATCTAATAAATTAACTATCTTTAAATAAATTCTTTCTAAGGTAAGATCCTCTGGTGTTTTCATTTATGATGCTTATCTTGAGAAAATACAATGTGAGTTTTACTGTTTTCACTGACATGTGGCATAAGCAATCATTAAAATCTAATTATTCAACTCATTTGTCTTACATGTGGAACAATCATGATGTTCTTTAAATAAATGAAAGGGTTCAGAAGGATATGGTCAGGAATATTTAGCAGATAAATTGAGTTTCATCCTACCTGATTTCAAATCCTGTATTCTCTTTTTATTTGTCCGGAGAATACAAGCAGTATATTTACGCTTTTTGCTATGTTGGTATCTATAGATACAAAACTCAAGTGGTTAAATCTACTTACACACAAATAAAGACTGATTAATGACAGTGAAAGCAGATATTCTCCTAAATGATTGACTATAACAGAATATATCAGTGATCCTTAATAGTGTAGTCATTTGCACAGTCAAACCTGTGGGTTCCTAGTAATAAAGTCAACCTAACTTGATTTATAAGTTTTTACCTCCTGATTGTTAGTATGTTCCAAGATAGTTTCCACTGATATTTTAAAAAGACGCAATTTTTAGATGTTTTGTAATTGTGCACTTCCTACTTTCAACATAATCTGAGGAGTCCATTTAATCTTAGCTATTCATTTCCAGAAATGAATAAATTGTTCTATAGAATATTTCACTAACATAATTTATTCATGAATAGACCACTACATCATTTGATCATGGCCAGTAGCTTTGAAAATTCTAGTTCTAAAGGGACATTTGCAAGATGACAGATTTGGGAGTTACAAACTTATCCCACAAATTTTAGAATTAGAAACAATGTATAGACCAGAATAACTCTTGGGAATTCCTGAGATCAACTGAGAGTTATCAAGGTCCCTAAAAACAAGAAACAAATGCAGCAAATGAGACAGAATGTTTGGTGCACATTTTTACACCTTTCACCATACATGGACAGTGATGTAACTATGGGAAAGTACTAGAGCTCATCCCTTGAAACAGAGGAGACCAGCTGTATCCAGCATTCTGAAATTTTGCAAATGGTATTGGTTTGATTAACTCATAGCACTGTTGGATTGATGAACATAGTTTGGAGAGCACAGAAGAAGGATTCAGTAAGATAGAGCTGCATTTGTAGTGGATGTCAATAGAGCAAGAGATCAGAAAGTGTTGGGAGATGTTAGAAACTCCTGTAGCTAAAGTGGTAGAAGTTAACCCCTGCCCTGAATGCCAGCATTTAAATAATAGGAAAGATTTTCTGATCACATGCCAAATACTAGCAAAGCTCATAGTATAAAAGGAAAAGAGAAATATGACACAAGACATTAAATAAAACTCTTAAAACTGTCCTCAATAGAAAAAAAGCTGTAATATGCTTAACAAAATATGAAAAATAAGGCTGGCAATATGACCTAGGTGGCAAAGCCCAGACAATGCAAGCTCAATACCATAGTTCAAGCCCTAGAGCCCACATAAGAAACAAATAAATACATGATCACATTAATTATTTAAATGAAAAATACTTTCCCTAAGATAGTCAATAAACTAAAATATCATATTAAAAGTAATGAACAGTATTAAGAAAATGAGTCACCAATGAAATGAGTTATTAACAAAAAATAGAAATTATAAAAATAATAAAATTTGGAAATCTAGAAAGTAAAATAAACTGAAAAATGCATAGCAGACTCCAACAACAGACAAAGGTTTAGAAGGAAAAAATAAACAAAGGAAATTCAGTTTAAAGCATTATGTTGGAGGATCAAAGTGAAAAATGAACAAAAACATTACAAGAGACAAATTTTTAAAAATACTTTCTCTATTCTTATTCACCTTAAATGTCAGTTCATTAAACTTTTCAAGGGCGGTACATTCACTGAGCTGATTAGAACAGATGGATTCAATGGACATATATTGTTTACAAGACTTAGAATTTAGTCTGGGGACAAATGTAGGTTAAAAAAAATTAAAGATATTTGAAGCTATATACTAAGAGAGAGCAGGGATAGCTACACTAATATCATGAAAAGCTCATTTTAATTAAAAACCTCAGGATATAAACAAAAATATTAATATAATTGCAAAAATATTAATTTACCAAAAAATACAGAATGATGTATGCACAGCAAAGCATACTAATAAATCAAATTACGGCATACAATTGGAGAGAGGTTCCAATATGCTGTATTCAATAGGAAATGCAAAAATCAGACAGAAAGTCATTCATTAAAGAGAATACTTGGGGGCTGGAGTGATGACTCAGAGGTTAAGCATACTGACTGCTTTTCCATAGGACCCTGGCTTGGTATCCAGCACCCACATCTTGGCCCACAGCTGTGTATCTCCAGGGCATCTGCTGTCCTCTTCTGGCTTCTGCCCTCACTCCACACACAAGCTGCACAGACATAAATGCAGTAAAACACCCATACACATAAAATATAAAAGTAGTTTTCAAGAGAGCATGTGAGGGGGAGTACTCGAAAAGCATAGCTGAGAAATCAAAACTAAACATGTACTGAAACTATGTACAAAACAGTCACCTCAAGCAGAACAGAATAAGTTCTCTTAGCAGATGGCACAATCTCCAAGACAACCCAGCTAGGACACAAACAAACAAACAAACAAACAAACAAAAACAATCTGCTACAATGAAATGAAAATAAGGCTAATAAAGCAAAGACTTAAACCTTCAAAAACACAGGGAACAGCCTGGCCCTTGGCAGGTGTGACTCCTGGTGCTCAGACTGCCTTTTGTAGTTACACATCCTGCAAACTATAGTAAAGGTCTTTTTGCTGTATCAGACACTAAGGGGCCTGGGGATTCTTTATATTACATCAAACTAGTCCAACTTTATTATAATAATTTTTACTGGTGTGTGGGCTGCATCCCTCCTTGAGGCCTTTTCTAGAGAATCATGGGAAGAATTATCTGAAAGGGAAATCTGATCCATCCTGATTTAGGAGGAGAAAATGGTCACCCTACCCCTGAATGCCACACACCTCATAAATATACAAAGACTGTCTAAAATCCCAATGAGTTTCTGTCTCCATTTTGTCTACATTCCTCATTCTAATCTCTTCCAAAACTGTGCTGTCCTTTGCCTTGCTAAATAAACTTCTACATACGTTCTGTGTGTCCTAAGTCCTCTCATTGTAGAGGACAAAGGACAAAACTTTGTCCAGCTGTAAAGTTGGGAATGATAGCAAGAGGAGAAAAAAAAGTGAATAAAAACAAACATGTAGAAATTAATCAACACACTAGTTATAAAAAAATACTGGAACTGAAAGTAACTCACAAGATAAATAAATACAGATCAAAATTACTTTGAGAAAGTAAAAATGAAAATAAAGCATACTGAAATTTATGGGACACAGTAAAATCACAAAAGAAGAAAGGTTTCAAGTTATATTAAGGTCATTAATATGAGAACACATATAATAAGAAAGAAAACCTCAAATAAGCAAACTAAATTAACAAGAAAATTCTTAAAAAAGGAAGAATGAGGTGTTGGGGATTTTAGCTCAGTGGTAGAGGACTTGCTTAGCAAGCACAAGGCCCTGGGTTCAATCCTCAGCTCCAGGGGGACAAAAAGGGAAGAATGAACTAAGCTTAAAACAAGGGGAAGCAAGGAAATAATTAAAAGTTCATCTTTTATAAACATAGTGCCCAATAGAAAAAGAAATTATTCTAGTATTGAATTTTTTAAAAGGAAGCAAAGTTGACAAACTCTTGCTATCTAAAAGAAAGATAAAGAGGGATTGCAGAAAATCGTGATTTAGGGATAGTCATTATAAACTATATCATATTAATAAATATGATTTCAGAGAATATTGTGGAAAATATGCACAAACAGTTACACACAAAATCAGAAAGCTGGGAGATACATGTCAACCGTTAAAACACAAAATATACTTGAAGTAAATTATGATGAAGAAGCTTGAAGAGAGTGGAGCGGTGTTCAAAAATAGCCCTCAAAAATTTTAAAATAAAAGGCCGTTTCTAGGAAAATCTGCTAAACTTTTCAAGAAGAATTGATGCATATATTCCTTAAAAAATGAAGATGAATGAATAGTCACAGCCTCTTTCTATGAGATCAGCATTGATTGGCAAAGACAAGGATACCTTCAAAATGCATCTTTGTTATGCCTGGGTGCAAAACTGTTCTGTTTCATCAGTGTATTGAATATTTGTGTAAAATATTCAAGTAGAATTTATACCTGGAATTCAAAGAGTGTTCAATACATTAAAAAAAAACCCTAAATTGTACAATGTATTTGTAAGATAAAACACAAAATATATATAAAGCTAATAAATAAAGAAAATGCCAATTTCAAAATACTGTCATGATTAAAAAATACCAGACACATTGAGAACTAAGGGGAAGAATCTTTACAACATACAGTCTATTTATGAAGGCTCTGCTAATATTTTCCAAAATAAAAGACTTAGATCAGGAGAAGCCAAGTATGCCATTGTGTCCACTCCTAATCAACACACCGAGGAAGGACAGATAAGCATGAATACAGTCTGAAAGGAAGTAGCAAAATAATACTTTTGCATATAACTGCCATGAAGAACACAAACACACACAGACACACAAATGTACATACATATACATATACTCATAAACCCAAACACATACACCCATATACACTCACATACATACATACATACATACACAAGAGACACACATACAGACATACACACCCAAACACACACTTACAGACATACACTCCCACACACATACACATACAGACACACAAACATACACACCTACATATATATACACAAGCACACAAATACACAGATACACATATACACATACACACATACACATAAAAAACCCATACAGACAGATATATACACACAGACTCACACAAATGCATACATACATATATACATGCATATACACACACACAACCTTTGCAACTGACATATGTATAAGGTAGTATAGGCAGTTTCAAGATACAAAACTAAACCACACAGTCAGACACATTTGTGTATCTTCACAATGAGCAATCAGAAAAATGACATTAAGAAAACAATTATGTCTTAATAGCTTGGGTATTAACCAAAGAAGCCATAGACATGTACAATGAAAACTATAAACATCGCTAAAAGAAATTTAAAAGACTTGAATAAATCTAATTAGATTAAACTCTTGAAATTATAAATGCCCTAGGAGAAGACATGAAGGAAAACTTCATGATTTTAAGCTTGGTAATGACTTCTTGGATATGACATTAAGACCACAGGAAACAAAAGACCAAAATTGACAAATGAGAACCCATAAATCTTAGAAATGAAGTTCTAAGTACCACAGCACATGATAAGCATAGGGCAACCACCTAGGGAATAATTCCCACTAACTTATCAAATGAATAATTACTACACTTCAGCAACAAAATTCAAATAATACCATTTATAAATACATGAATAATTGCAGATGGTTTGAGTCTGGTCATGTCTTGAAGACTGTTTGCCTTTGATTATCAATGCATTGGTACTATAATGCATCATTGGAAGGTGATGGGATCTAGGAGGTGGGTTTAGTTAGAGGGATTAGACCATTTCCTGAGGGTCTCCGGGATTCCTTCTCTTCTCTCTCTGCCCCTTACTCACAGGGAGTTATTTGTTCTTCCCTCGCTCCCCACCATGATAGTCTGCCTCAACACAGGATGAGAAGCCATGGACTCAGCCAACCACAGACTGAAACCTGTGAAATCATGAGTTCAAATAAACTTTTTCTCTTTTAAGATGTTTGTCTCAGATCTTTTGACACAGCAACAAAAAGCTAACTAATATATAATACATTTGGAAAACTATATTAGTTATGACCAGCATACATTTGAAAGATGCTGATCATCTGCAATAAACAGAGACAAGGAAGTCAAAACCCCAATGAGTGATCACCTCACAATAGGTCACTTCTATTTTAAAAAAGGAAAGAACAAGTGAAAACAAAGGTGAAGAAATTAGATCACTTTTTGTTATTCGGCACAATGGGTAGGACTGTAAACACAGACAGTTGTGATGGATAGGTCTAAAGAGACTGTTCAAAAACTTCAAAGGTCAGGTAACAACTAATTCAATAATTCCATTTCTGGATTAAAATCAAAATAATGAAAGCATGGTTTTGAAGATAAAGTCATGCATTAAGCTTATAGTAACACTACCCATCATTGCAGAAGCAGAAGCAACCCATGTTCCTCTTAGTGGATGGATGTGTAAACAATATGTCGTTTATTTGGGTATATATTCACTCTCAACACAGAAGACAATCCTGGTGGTTGCTAGAAAAGGCATGAAGTTTTGATATGCTGCACTAAGTGTAAGATTGAAATAGTCAGCTGTGTGGAGAAGACAGACACAGCATGAGCCCAGTGAAAAGGTTATCGAAAGTTGTCCAAGCATAGAAAACAGGGTGACAACTGACATGGCCTGGACAAGAGAAGAACAGGAAGAGCTTAACATTTCTCTAGATGAACAAAGGAAAACAAGGTAGACATGTGCCTTACAATGGTGTGAATATGCTCAACACTACTGAACTGTGCACTTAAAATGGTTAAAATGGTCAGTTTTATGCTGCATGCTTCCTTAATCATACTCAATGGATACAAGTATTGATGGGCAATAGACGGCATCTCTCTGGTTTTTTTCCCACTGTTTCAATACAGCTCATAGCCTGTATTGTGGCTCTGAAAGGTGATAGTTCACAAGCCACTCAGGTTTAGTGAAGGTTTTTTCAAAATGTGGACTAAATTTGGCCTGTAGGTTTTTCATAGCTTTCCACTGTTTCCATACATAGTTAACAGACATTTGTGTGATGAGCTGATTCCTATTTTATTTCTTTGCTTACAATTTTGTTCATGTTATATCTGACTTTCTCAAGTGATCCATATTTGAACTGTTGTGATTACTTCACATGTTTGTCATTGATTCCTCAGCTGTGACACTGGAAAAATTTACATTTTTTCCCTAGACCATTAGTGATCCAATTTATCTCTTCACAATTATTACACAAATCACCAAATGTGGCTCTCAGTTCCATTAATTGTCCAAGATTTTGTCTACACATATTTCATTCACGTATTTGAATATATAGAAATAAAATTTAGTTGCTTAAATTGAGAAGCCTAAACTCGAAGCATCTAACATTTCAAACAACTAGCTTTTTATTTATATAACTGAAGAAGTAACATTTTTTAAAAGGAGGGTTGACTTGGGGCAAGTTTTTAATTTCACTGCTTACATGGTGTGCAAGGGACTTCAATAAAAAGAGAAGTAGATATGTGTATTTCTCCCCAAGATGACATTGTTTTAGTGCTTAAGACTTAATATTCACTATAAAGTATGGTTATTCAGCAATTGAAAGTCTGCCTATTGCTATCACCACCCAATTCGCACATTTACATCCTGTGTTAAGGAATATGACAATACCTTCTGAGTCCCAAGATGCTATTTATATAAATCGCCTGGAATAGCAACTTCGTCATTATGTCAAAAACAGGGAGTAAAGACAATCCACGGAGCTTTGTTCCCGGAGAGTACACAGTGACTGCTGTTAATTGTGACCTTTCTCGGTACTCAGGAACCATCCATCCATTCAGAGTGCCTTTCAAATACTTTACTGAGCATAAATGTCAAGGTCTTTGGCCTACAGTCTTCAGATTCTGTGTAACCTTTGCAGAAACTTGGGACATTTGCCTTTCTGTCCTCTCCTGGTCCCACTGCTGTTATCAACAATTCCTTCAAGATTATGGGCATCAAACTTAATTTCAGCATCAACTGTGCACTTGGTGAGACTCTTCCTGGCAACTGAAGCAAGTCACATACAGAAAGTCTTGTGCTGATTCTGTCATTCCTATTCAGTTCAGGATGGTCAATTTTTCTTCACAATTTTAGGTTCAGCTTTCCAATGTAAATAAGATTCTCCTTGAAATAAAAGAAAACATGAAAAATGAGGTTAAAAGAATAATCTTACCTATTTTGATATTCATTATTCTAGTTTTTGGCACAGAGACAACTTTTATAACTTTGTCCACAACATAAATGAAACCTTTTCTTTTCTTTAGTGTGTTTGAAAATATGAATGCATTTCTCAAGTCAGTTTTCTTATTGCTGTGCTAAAATATACCTACTAATATCTTCTTATGTGTACTTTTCTTTTTTGTATTTTTGTATATTTTGATTTTTTACTTACAGTTTGCCAAAAATATTAGATGAGTGTTTTCAAGCATATAGACAAATTTCCATGTTAAATTTCACCAAAATAAATCATGATTTTGTGATTATAGAATGTAAGAAGAGCTGTCCACAGGACCTTTCTCTAAGCATGAGTATTGAACTTTGGGGTCAAAGTTGGCTACTGCTGATTAGCCTGTTAATATATTGCTAGTTCTATCATTCTTTTTCATTATATGCACCTGGGAAGGAAGCACAGGTTACTATACTTGATGAAGTCACTCTCCTAGCATCATATCACTGTCTATAAAAGAAGATGATATAGACAGTACATTTAACTCTGTGGCACAGATCCATTGCTCATTTCTTTACCTCCCAAGCTATGACCTTGGTCACAGGGGCAAAAAGCCTCAGCATTTCCTTTCAGTGGTATCTTTTGGTTCCCACACTCTCAATCTTTTTATACTTCACACAGAACACTGGACCACCAGATGTGGGAGCTTCCACTCACAATGACTTATTCTCTGATGTCAGCTGTTTGTTGCACATTTGATTCGTATCTGATTTCTGCCTGCAGTGAGCACCCGATCCTTCAAGTTGAAGGCCCAATGACCTAAGTATCTCTGTACTTGCAGTGCCCAGCAAGTCCATCTGACTGGCTATAAAGATGATGTACCCAGAATTATCTCCTTGTTGATGACAATTTTCTAGAATAGTTCACAGAACTTAGAAACTTTTTACTTATATGTCAAAAGCCGAAAACTAGCAGAGAAGCAAGAGGCAAGGGATATAGGGTGGGATGTGGGGTACATATGGGATCTCTGGACACAATGCCCTACCAGTATCTTTGAACCTGGAAACCATGAAAATCTTTACAGGAGTTATTGTTAGGAAAATAAATTTATTATATTTGGACATGTTGGAATTTTTTTCTTGGTTTTGCTTTGTACCTCCTACTCTGTCATCCTAAGTTTTTGCAGATCCCTCCATCTATATATACCCCTTATCTCAAATTTATGTCTTCTCCTTACAATAATATATGCATATGTGTTTTATATATGTGTATGCGTTATACATATGTGTTTGAATCTGTGTATGCATAAATATACAACATAAGTTCAGGGAGACTTAGATCACTGAGCCTTTAACTTGAAGGATCAGGTGATCACTGCAGAAAGAAATCAGATATGAATCAAATGTGCAGCAAACAGCTGATATCAGAGAATAGGTCATTGTGAGTGGAAACTCTCATATCTGGTGGTCAAATTGTCCTGGGTGAAAGTAAGAAAAGGCTGAGAGTGTGGGAACCAAAAGAAAGCACTAAAAGAAAGTGCTGAAGCATGTGTGTAAGGAGAATGTGAATGTGTCTGTGTGTGTGTGTGTGAGAGAGAGAGAGAAAGAGAGAGAGAGAGAGAGAGAGAGAGAGATAGAAAGAGAGAGAGAGAAAGAATGAAAGAGAGAGAGAAATCTACAGATTCCATTTTTTTTTTTTTTTTTTTTTTTTTTTTTTTGCTGTCCACATGCATGTAGACCTGAGACTGCTCTCTGTAGCATGGCAATCTACCAGGGACTCCTCCTCTGTTGAAAATTGACTTACTTTATCCCAGAAGTTACCTATAATTTTTCAATCAAAGGTGGCATCTTGTGAACTCCTCCCTCCCACCCATGCTATAAAATTGACTAGCATGATCTTGTTCAGGTGTGGTGCACTTAACCACAATGGCTGAATGTTCATGATTTCAACTGCCCTTTATCTCCAAATGACACTCTTCCTCGGCAGCACTCCTTGACATCTGGCCCTTACACTCTCTTCCCTCCCTCTGGATGTTCCCTGAGCATTGCTGTTAGGCATATATATATATATATATATATATATATATATATATATATATATATATATATCATTATATATTATTTGGTGATGATCACTCAACAGCCATTTATGTCATTCATTCTCTATGCTTTGATTAGTGGTCAGTCTCACTTTTAACTTCACCCACTGCAAGATTTTTTTGATGAGGGATGAGAGCAGACAAATCTATGCACATAGGGTAACTCTTTAGAAGGCAGTTGGATAACTATGTATATTTAGCAAGATGATAGTAGGAGGTTCTACCCTAGGTGCTATGACCTCTGTATAGAGCCACAACTTCTTGGCCAGGTTACCATACAAGTCACAAGTTCCCTCATTTTAAGCAGGCCATAAATCTAATCAGACAGGGGTTGTTCACCTCCAAAACATTCATGCCTTTATTTCATCAAGGGTCTTTTTTGCTGGATGAGTTGTTATTACCATTCACAAGGTTCACAACTAGGTAAGACTATTGATATTTTTCTCTCCTGGCAGCCTAGATAGAATCTTGCAGCATTATAAAAGCTAGCCATCAAGAAGGAGGCTTTCAGCATAATAAAAGCTTAATTTCTACAAGTCTTCTGACTGAAATGTGTTGTGTCTTCAGCAATAGGGTATTGCCCTCAAGTTCTAATAGTCAATCAGATGCAGTGTCAACAGCCTGTATTACTTTAGGGGTGTCTTGAATGGTTTAAAGGGTTGTATCCCATACTTGGGATTGGGCATTATCTTTGATAGTCTATGTTTGCTGTGAGGAGCATACCCTCCCTCAGGAAATTTCAATTAAATTCATATATATATAGTGTATATTAATATACATTCTTTGTATAATATATAAGATTAATATATTATATATAATATAATATATATTTATATTGAAATATATTGTATAACAAGATTGGTTTCCATGCCTTTATAGAGCATTGTAAATATTATTTATGCCCCCTGAACCCCTGCTCTGGTTTGTCTCCCCCTGTGGCTCCCTGTTTAATTCTCTTGCCCTCAGTCTTGTTATTCTCTGTTTCCCCTTTATACCACCTGTGTCCTGCTATCTCCCTTTCTTAAACTCTTTCTCCCTCTCTTTTCCAATCCTTTCCCTTCTACTTTAGTGGCTTCTACCGAAACCCTGAATCACACACACAAATTCACAGATTTGGGGTATGGACATAATTTCCAGCTTTCTTTCTTCCTGGTGATTGCCAGATAGACTGAAAAGTCCAAGTATCTAATCTTTTGATCTTGTGATCATTCTAGTGAATGACCCCATCTTGAGATTATCTAAAGAGTCCAGTAAAATCACCTCATAAACTCTTATGTGGCAAAAGAGGCTCCAAGTGAACAAAAAATAATGTATTACTCAGCAGTCTCGATGGGCTTTAGTAATTCTGTGACAAGAGTCAGGGACAAAGAACAAGTATTTCCTACTATACCGTGAAGTCTTACTGATATTTAACATTCCTAATGGCACCTTTGACACTTGTAGATGTTTGGGCCTCTCTATCTGACTAAATATTTATAATACAACTACTCACATGTCCATATGAGGATGGTTTTAAAATGATCTAAAACTGAAATCTGTGAATTCTAAGACAAAGTTACAAATATTTGTAGATAAGATTCAAAAGTAGGGTTTTGCACGACCTTTCAAACATCTGCTGAGATAAATGTGAAAATGAGCCAAGTGTGGGCAACATCCGTTTAGCACAGGATCTCATATAAAATGTAACTTTCATTCTACTAAACAATTTATACTTAAATATTTTCTGCTAGGGTTTCCCTATTGAATTTGGAATTCACATTTCATCTGATAGTACCATGACTTCTATTCATAGTTATAAAATTCATTGTTGCATTCTATTTGTGGAAAAAAACTTCAGGAATCGACCAACACCTGTGAAATCAAATTTTTTTGACCAATATTTTGTTTTGTTTTGTCCATTGTTCTTAACTACTGCTTTCTTTGCCCAATTCAGATCATAAAAATCTAATTTACAGTGTGTTATATTTTTTCTTTATTTATAGATCAGGTTGATTCCTTGCTGGTGTCATCCCATTCACACCAACAAGACCCCTGAGAACCATGTTAGTTTCCTTATCATCTTTGAGGTTGGTCTTACTGACAGTAGGCAAGTTGAAAAGTGAAATAATAACCTATTAGTTTGAGAGATGAATAATGCACAAAGAAAGTAAACTTTTCAAACATGAATTTTTCAAATATTCTACATGAGAAATTGACTTTTTTAATAAATATCAGCACACAAAAAACACTGAGAGATTAAAAATACTGTATTAGTGGAGCACTCATCAATATCCTTGAGTTACCCTTGACACTCACCTAAACGCCAAGTCATCTTTAGGTAGAAAATAATTTGTTGATGTTACAAATACCATCAAATCCATTTACTACCTTTCTTCTTGTGGTTATCTTGATCATCTAAAATTTGATTTTTTTTCTGCAAATTTATTTTTCTTCCGAACCACCTTCTTTACTGAAATATTTGCTTTAATTCATTTAGTTGTATTGTTTTTACTCCTACAAAAAGTAAAAATTTGGAGGCCAACATGGTAACTCATGCTGTCATGCTGGCACTCCAGAGACTAGGGCAGGAGGACCACAGGGAGTTCAAGGCCAGCCCATGAATACATTAATACACCAAGTGGGAAGATGTTCCACCTGCATGAAACCCACTATACAGTTAGATATTTCAACAAACTATTTATGTCAGGAAGTGTGTATTTTAATATATGAAATAGCATCTTAATTGAGACCAGTCCTTGAAGCTGGACAGATGGCTCAGATGTTAAGAGCTCTTACTACTTTTCTGGAGTATCTCAGTTTGGTTTCCATGATCCATGTTGAGTGATTCATAATTGGTAACTCCACCTCCAGGGGACTGGAGCCTCCATGGCACATGCTCATATGCCCCACAATACTGACCTATAATTAAAAAAAAAATAAACACTTAATAAGAAGAAACAACCCTGTTCACAAAAGCAAAGCACCTTTCTATAAACATATGCCAACTGGACAGTGGACCAATATCAGGCAGTGACGGCTTCACTAAGGAAGAACTGCTTGACTATTGTCTTTGTCTTGTCTGAACCAATTGTTAAATAAAATAAAGGGTAGACCAGCACAGTATAAAGTAAGAATCTGAAGGCACCATTTATGTTGTAATTGAGAAGTTTAATTTTTATCAGTGATTAATAGATTCTTTTTAACAAGTGAATATTGATAAGGAAAACATTATATATGCTCCAATGTGGTGGAAGTTACAGTGCATAAGGCATCATGTTAGCCTAAATGCTAAGTGAAAGTAACAATGGGAGGTATCTGAAATATAATTACACCGTTTCCTCCTCTCTTTAGGTCCCCTGATTGCCCCTGCTCTCCCTGTTCTCTTTCAAATTCATGACCCAAATACATCAACACACCCTGCTCAAGCTGTAGAGAGTTATTTGTATGCATGTTTTCAGGGCTGATCACTTGGTACAGAAAAAGGAATTGGCATTCTCCTCCCTGAGTAAGACTATTTCTCCCATTCTCAATATTCCTCATCTTCTTTTAGGTTTTTGTGTGGTGCTGGTCCTCCTGGGGTTTCCTCATCCACTTGGCATGTCTATTGGTGCCATCTGTGTTCAGCTCATTTTCAGGCAGTTGTGTTGGTGAAAATTTATATAGGTGTAGTTTCTGACATCCCTAGGAAATACAATAGCACATCAAACTCCCTGATCCCCCGGCTCTTACAACCTTTCCATCTCTTCTTCTGAAATTATATCTGAGCCTTATGTGCAGGAGTTGTGTTGTAGATACACCTGTTTGGGATTGGGATCTACAACTCTGCATTTGGATTAATTTGTTCTTTTTTATTATTATTTTATTTTATTTTACAATACCATTCAGATCTACATAACAGCCACAGATTCCCTTGTTCTCCCCCTTCCTACCCCCTCCCCTTCCCCCAGCCCATCCCCCATTCCCACCTCCTCCAGAGCAAGGCCTCCCCTGAGGACTGAGATGGACCTGGTAGACTCAGTCCAGGCAGATCCAGTCCCCTCCTCCCAGATTGAGCCAAGCGTCCCTGCATAAGTCACAGGTTTCAAACAGCTAACTCATGCAATGAGCCCAGGACCTGGTACCACTGCCTAGATGCCTCCCAAACAGATCAAGCCAATCAACTGTCTCACCTATTCAGAGGTCCTGATCCAGTTGGGGGCCCCTCAGCCTTTGGTTCATAGTTCATGTGTTTCCATATGTTTGGCTATTTGTCCCTATGCTTTATCCAACCTTGGTTTCAACAATTCTTACTCATATAAACCCTCCTCTTTCTCACTAATTAGACTCCCAGCGCTCCACCCGGGGCCTAGCCGTGGATGTCTGCATCCAGATTCCTCAGTCCTTGGATGGGGTTTATGGCACAACTATTAGGGTGTTTGGCCATCCCATCACCAGAGTAGGTCAGTCCCGGCTGTCTCTCGGCCATTGCCAGCAGACTTTTGTGGGGGTATCTTTGTGGATTTCTGTGGGCCTCTTTAGCACTTTGTTTCTTCCTTTTCTCATGTGTTCTTCATTTACCATGTTCTCTTATTCCTTGTTCTCCCTCTCTGTTCTTGATCCAGCTGGAATCTCCCACTCTCTTTCCCTCGACCCTCGCCCTTCATTGCTCCCACTCATGTCCAGGTTGTTTATGTAGATCTCAGCTATTTCTCTGTCATTGGGCGATCCTCGTGTCTTTCTTGGGGTCCTGTTTTCCAGGTAGCCTCACTGGTGATGTGAGTAGCAGTCCAGGATGACTGGACTGCTAACTTGTTCTTTTTAATGTGCCTTCATAAGATCAATTCTGTGTTGAACATACAATGTTAAAGAATTGAGAATGGCTGTGGAATTAGAGAATGAAAAGAACTGAATGAATGAAAAATAGTTTACTAAGATATTAAAAGCTAAATATTGGGTTGACAAGATGGCTTGCTTAGTGGGTAAAGGCACTTGCTACCAAGCCTGATAACTTGAGTTCTGTTCCCCAGATCCACATGATGGAAAGAGAATTCTGACTCTTTCTTAGTGTCCTCTGACCTCCACACCTGTGCCATGAGGCACATACATGTCCCTACCAAACATACACACATGAACTCAAAATAAATAAATAAATAAATAAAATATAATTTAAAATTTTAAGTAAAATGTGAATCTAACATTCCGATTATATATATATATATATATATATATAGAGAGAGAGAGAGAGAGAGAGGTTATAATTAAAGTATATGTTCTAAAATTAGCATTACTGAGACTTTCGACTATCATAGTCTTATATTTAACACCATGACCTTAAAAAGATAAATTCAACCATTTGGGGGACTAAAAGATTTACATGTTGCAGGTGGTGATGGCACATGCCTTGAATCCCAGCATTCTGGATGCAGAGGCAGGTGGATCTCTGTGAGTTCAAAGATAGCCTGATGTACAAAGTGAATTCCAGGATAGCCAGGGCTGTTACACACAAAGAAACCCTGTCAGTTTTATATGTTATTTTATCTTGTCCAATTTGCTTTATCACCAAACTTCAATTTTGGTTTCCAGGTTTGGATCAATGAGATGGTATCTCACTTACCATTTTATTTGAGAACTCATTGTAGTTTATTACAATGACTTATTGCAAAGATACAAAGTAAATAATGTAAAGTAGGACTGATGAGATGCCTCAGCAGAGTAAAGGTATTTATTGAACAAGTCTGGAATCCTGAGTTCATTCTGTGGAGACTATGTAGAAGTGGAAAGAGAGAACTGAATTTATAATATTGTCCTTTGACCTCCATATATATTCTGTGCCATACATGCCCAAGTACAGACATCAGCCATACATACAATAATAGCAAATTAAAGTAAATAATGAACTCTGATCAAATGCTTGGTATTATTTTTGTTTTGTTTTGTTTTTACATCCACACCAAAATTCTCCCTCCCAGCTCTCCTCCAAATCTGTTCTACGTTGTCCTCTCTTCCAGGCTATCCTTTCCACTCCTCCTCCTGTTTCTCTTCAGAAAAAAAAAAAAAAGTGGGTCGCCTGTGGAGATCAGCTAGCCAGGCATATCAAGTTGCAGGTAGACTAGGCAACTCCTCTTCTTTTAATCAGGCACAAGGCAATCCTGTAGGAGGAAAAGGTCCCCCAAACAGGCAGCAGAGTCAGAAACAGCTCCTGCTCCTACTTTTAGGAGCCCCACAATAAGACTAAGCTACACAACTGTAACACATATGCAGAGGACCTTGGTCAGTCCCATGCAGAATCCCCAATTCAATCCCTGTGAGCCTCTGTGAGCTCAGAATAGTTGGTTCTGTGGATTTTCTTGTGGTGGTCTTGACCCAACTCGCTTCTACATTCCTTCCTACTCTTTTTCAGAATGATTCCTTGAGCTCCACCCAATGTCAGGCTGTGGGTCTCTGTATCTGTTTCTGTTAGTTGCTGAATGAAGTCTCTCTGATGACAGGTAGGCTAGTCACCAATCTATGAGTACAGCAGAATATCATTAGGACTCATTTCATTGACTTCTTTTTCTAATCTTGATTTTTTTCTACCCTAGGTCTCTGAGCTATTGTGCCCCAAGGCCCTGGTCCTCAGTGGTGAGCCCCCTCTTTCTGTCAAAAGATATTTCATACTCATTAAAGAAAAACATACACCAAGATTACATCTGGAAAAGAAACATTACTAAAACTTAAATCACATATTGAACCCCACACATTAACAGTGCGAGACTTTAACACCCCACTCTTACCAATGGACAGGTCGACTAGACAGAAACTAAACAGAGAAAAAAATGGAACTAAACAATGCGATGCCTCAAATGGACCTAACAGATAGGTACAGAACACTTCACCCAAATACAAAAGAATATACCTTCTTCTAAGCACCTCATGGAACCTTCTCCAAAATTGACCACACACTCAGTCACAAAGCAAATCTCAACAGATACAAGAAAATTGAGATAACCTACTGTATTTTAACAGACCATCATGGATTAAAGCTAAGTTGCAACAATAGCTGAAACAATAGAAAGCTTTCAAATTCATGCAAATGGAATAACTCTCTACTGAATTACCACTGGGACAAGAAAAAAAAGGAAGAATTAAAGACTTTCTATAATTCAATGACAATGAATGCACAACATACCTAAACTTATGGGACACAATGAAAGCAGTACTAAGAAGAAAATTCATCGCACTAAGTGTCTTCATAAAGAAATTAGAGAGATCTCATACCAGTGCTTTAATAGTACACCTGAAAGCTTTAGAACAAAATGAAGAAAACACACCTAAGAAGATTAGGTGGCAGGAAATAATCAAACTGAGATTGAAAACAATAAAATAGAAACAAAGAGAACGATACAAAGATTCAGAGTTGGTTCTTTGAGAAAATCAACAGGATAGACAAAACGTTATCCAAACTAACTAAAATGCAGAGAGTGAATATCCATTTTAACAAAATCAGAAATGAAAAGGTGGACACAACAAAGCCAGAGAAAATCCAAAGAATCATTAAGTCATCCTTAAAAAATCTGTACTAAACAAACTTGGAAAATCTAAAGAAGTTTACAATCTTTTTTCTATAAATGCCACTTACCAAAATTAAATTAAAACCAGATAAACAATTTAAGTAGACCTGCAACACCTAAGGAAATAGAAGCATTCATTTAAGTCTCCCAACCAAAATGCCCAGGGCCATATAGTTTTAATGCAGAATTCTACTAGAATTTCAAGGAAGAGCTAACACCAATACTTCCCAAATTATTCCATAAAATAGAAACAGAAGGAACATTGCCATATTCTTTCCATGAGGACACAGTCATTCCGATACACAAACCACACAAGAATCAACAAAGAGCGGGGCAATGGAGGTGCACGCCTTTAACCCCAGCACTCAGGAGGCAGAGGCAGGCGGATCTCTGTAAGTTTGAGGCCAGCCTGCTCTACAAAGTGAGTTCCAAGAAAGGTGCAAAACTACACAGAGAAACCCTGCCTCAAAAAACAAAAACAAAACAAAACAACAACAACAAAATTAATCAACAAAGAAAGGGAATTACAGACCAATTTCCTTCATGAACATTAATGCAAAAATAATCAATAAAATATTGGCAAACTGAATCTAGGAACACTTCAAAAATATCATCCATCATGATCAAGTGGGTTTTATCCCAGAGATACAGGAATGGTTCAGCATACAAAAATCTGTCAATGTAATCCACCATATAAACAAACTGAAAGAAAAAAATAATGTGATCATCTGTTTGGATGCTGAAAAAGCCTTAAACACAATCCAACATCCTTTCATGATAAATGTCTTTGAATGATAGGAAAAATAGGGGACAAACTTAAAAAATAATAGAGGCAATATACTCAAGACAATGGCCAACATCAAATTAAATGGAGAGAAACTTAAAGCAATTCCATCAAAATCAGGAACAAGATAAGGCTGTCCACTCTCACCACATCTATTCAATATAGTACTTGAAGTTTTAGGTAGAACAATAAGACAACTTGAGATCAAGGGAATATAAATTAGAAAGGAAGAGGTCAAAGTAACACTGTTTGCAGATGATATGATAGCATACATAAGTGACCCCCACATTTCTACTAGGGAATTCCTACAGGTGATAAATGGTTGGTACTATATACAAGATCAAGTCCATGCTATTTGAATAATGTTCAAAATAGTACCTAGGTGGACACAGCAGTTCTTCCATGCACCTTAACCTATATTGATATTTCATGCATATCTGATTCTTCCCATTACACCACTGTACTTCCCAGGCCAAGCATCACTGACTGTCTCTACACATGGCAATCATTATTTGTGTTTAAAACAAACAAGCACAAAGCAAAGACTTTATTTAGTTCGTTGTTTTAAATATAACTGTAATAAGAAAGAGATGGATAATAATAGTCCTTCTTACTATACAAAGAAATCGTACCAGTAGTATGAACTATTTGTACAAAGAAGAACATAGACTTCTCACTATGCACAGAACAAATGTCTCAGAAAGTTCCTCTGTAGGAATTGCCTTCAAAACTGCTATGCAGATCTTACTCACTTAAAGTATACAACCACACAGAATTTGATTCAATAATTCTCATTAAATGTGTTATTACTGGAAGTTAATTTGTGCTTGAGAAAAATTTATGTGAGACATTTCAATTTTCTGTTTTTGCTTATCAAAACAAGGAAACAAATTAAAGACTCTACTAGTTACCAAATAAGCAATAAATACTCATGTGTGTGTGTGTGTGTGTGTGTGTGTGTGTACAAGGATCCAATTAGTTTCAATGTAAACTTAGGTTATTTCTTCCTGTAAAAAGAGGATAACACTCATATATGTGTATATTCACATTAGCATTCACTGTTATTGCATGTATATAAAGCCAAACTATAATGAGCAATAAAATTTGTGGCCTAAAAGAGGAAACCTAGCTCTTGAGAAGTTGAGTTTCCATACATTTTCTATAGCATACCTGAGCATATATGCATATAATGAATGAGAAACTATAGCAATCATAAGCATTCACTATTTTAAATTCCTTTTTTGTCTTTTTTTTCTAGAGAAGCCTATGGTAAATCATGAAAGCATTAATTTTGTCTGGAAAAGGAAAACAGATATGAAAATTTAATTATATCACACAGTTTCAAATTTAAAAAAAAAACTTACCCAAATGTAAACTGTTCCAAAATTACATTTTATATTTTAGTGACTTTTGAAAGGATTTATGCATTATCCAATAAAGATCTATAACTTTTCTTACAACACTGATTTACCTTTGAACTTCCTTCTTAACAAGAAAATTTTACTCATATATTTTTAAGTGTCAAATATTTGTCTATTTTTCAGTAGTTTAAAATCACCAGTATTCATGACAAAAGGTCTAACTACAATACAAAGAAAATTAGAACTCATTATATATAAGTAAAATGTGAAAAGTATTATCTGTTTTTACAATTAGACTTAAAGGGTGCCTGCAGTATACTTAAAAACCCTTAACCCACTGTCACTGAAGTGAGAAAGGATGACCTTGACTTTTTCCAGAAAAACAACTCTCCATTGTGACTGTTGGCAGCTTAAACTGGGTAGCATA
Source organism: Peromyscus maniculatus bairdii (assembly GCF_049852395.1). Lineage (NCBI taxonomy): Eukaryota > Metazoa > Chordata > Mammalia > Rodentia > Cricetidae > Peromyscus > Peromyscus maniculatus. Next base: position 12,116,814 of record NC_134853.1, read on the forward strand.
CTGCATTTCAGTGTTAGGGAATAATTAACTCTGGTGTCAATAAAAATTTCAGTGGTTTATGTTTCCTATCACTAGTTACTCCTGATCTGAAGATTTTTTTTCTGAAGGAAATGATGGGTAGATAGCAAATATGTCACCTTTTGAGTTCGAAAGATTGGTTGCTAATGATCTGCAGATGAAAGGTTTTGGAATCCAATTACAGCTTCTTTCTCTATCCAAATGTTTTATATATAACTTTTAAATAATACAGTTTATTTTCATATACTTATTACAGAATCATGGAGGGCATGTAAAATGTACAAGATACCTCTCCCAAACTTCTTATATATTTTATGAGACTATTCATTGGTTTTGAGTGAATTTGTTATATAGTCCTCAGACATTCTTAAAATCCCAATCTCAAAGAGGAAATAGGCTAAATGTTAAATATGAAATAAGAAAATGCCCACTTTTGAGGGATCTCAGTTTTGTAGCCAAGATTTTAAATCTTCTTCCCTTCACTCAATGAGACCAGAATTTCCAATATTTTAAACAACAAATATAGTGAGATCAGCGTGTTGGGATGGAATGGTACATGAAACATTTGGAGAAAATCTGGTCAAAGGAGGGTTTTCATGTCATTGATGTGTTCCTCATGCTTTGAAAATCTGATCTCTGTTGCTCATATAATTTTTAAAACATATGAAAAATTTATACTCAACAAAAATTTCAAAATCAAAACATGCTTAGCATTATCATTAATGACTTTTTCTTTCCTTCCATTTATAAAATATTGTGCCATTGGTTAACATGAGGCATTGGTTCCATGTGATAAGCACCCAGACTTCTTTTATGATAAAAAGTTTCTTTAAATGTAGCCAACTATTTATGGACAATAAATGATTAATGTGGTATATTTGCATAGAATAAAAAATAAGAGTTCAGCCAAGAGTACAAAGAATGTGTTCTTAGTAGGCACAATCTCCAATAAGATTCCTTAAGTGCACAGGTAATTATACTTGGTGACACTGAATATTAATATTTTAAAATATCAGTATGTTTCCCACATTAAAATGTCCTGGGCTCGTTGCATGAGTTGGCTGTTTGAATCCTGGGACTTATGCAGGGACGCTTGGCTCGGTCTGGGAATGGGGGACTGGACTTGCCTGGACTGAGTCTATCAGGTTGATCCCGGTCCTCGGGGGAGACCTTGATCTGGAGGAGGTGGGAATGGGGGATGCGCTGGGGGGAGGGGGAGGGGGGCGGAGGGGGAGAGCATGGGAATCTGTGGCTATTATGTGGAACTGAATGGTGTTGTAAAATAAATAAATAAATAAATAAACAAATAAATAAATAAATAAAAATGTTATGCAACTTTTACTCTCTTTTATTTCTGTTATTTTGCAGCATTGAGTTTTAACTGGCAAGAATTTGTACCCAGGCATAACTTTTCATTTTTGTGTTCCAAAGATAGGACAGATACAAGTACATTCAACCAGTTATTGAGTTTTTTAATGACCTTCCAGTTAGGGTGGAAATCCTATCACCATTCAATAAAAGATTACAAGAAAACATTTATTTCTGAGGGAATTTTGACATTATAAGAGCAACAGTGCCTGAGAATTTAAAGAGCAAATCTCATTTGCCCTTCAGTTCTGAGAGGGTAATAATACACCTCTGTGCTTGTCTCAACCCAACTTCATTTACTGAACACAGGAATGTCCTGCTCTCAGTGAAGAGACTCAGCTAGGAAACACAATTTGGTGCAATTATTTAATCAACATTATTCCATACTTTTGTGCTTTTGAGTAAATATCTTATTAAATATGTTTTTAAGCATATATGCAATTAGAAATAGGAATATCCTATTCTCTAACTACTTACCATTTTGCTTTCCCATAATTATAAGCAAATGAATTTTCAATTCTTACATTTCTCTCTTAAATTACTTTGAGTAAATTTCAAAACATAGATAATGTGAACCATGAACATATCTGTGCACATCCCTGATACATAAAAATTTCTTTGTTAAAATTAACTTTTGAACAAATGTATATGATCACTGTGTACAATAATAAGTTCGAATAAAACATCACACCCAAAATATTTCAGTTCATTAGTATGAACTTACAGCATTGCCATATTTTAAACACCTTGTGTGAAAGTAAGCCCAAATTAATGGGTCCACGTATATTTAAATCCTGCTTACTTACTAAGATGCCCTATATCTGTCTTTATTCCCTTGCACTTCACATGTTTACAAAGCTATAAGACTGGCCCCATACTTCTGTGGTGTACCATAGACTAACATTCTCCTTCAGGCACTAATAAAGATGTTTCCTCACTGCCATGTATCTTGAAAAGTAAAAGTATATAAAAAAAAAGAAGAAAACAACTTGATAATGTCCAACTTTTAGCAGTATTTTGTTGAGTAGCATCATGGTAGAATTTCAACACAGCATAAAATAGCCAGTTCCCAAATTTATTGTTAATTACATATTAAAAATCATTCATTTTCTTCAATCAGATAAAATTTTTGCTTAAAAATACTTCTATTTATGTACCCACAGTACAGTTTTATATTTTAAAACAACATTTACATATAAAATAATTCCTAGTTTATTCCATCCATATATTCTTCCTTTTTTCCTTTGTTACTTTTTAAATTTTTCTTTCTTCTTTTTTTATGTTACCTACTTGTTTTTTAACATAATAGGATTAAAGAGCTCTGGTACCTCAACCCACAAGGGCTGGGATTACAAGTACTCCATCGTGATTAGCCCTGTTGGTTAGTTTTAGTTTACATTATCTTCTAGGACAGTAGAATATGCCAGACTGTGAACCTGAATGGTTATTAACTCATGCAAATGGTGCTTTAGTTATGAGTTGTATTTGCTGTTCAAATTATATCATTCTGAACTCATTTAAACTTAGTAGAGTGTTTAAATACTTGCAATGCTTACAAACTAACATATATAGATACATATATATATACATATATATATATATATATATATAGATAGATAGATAGATAGATATAGATATGTTGATTCTTACAAATAGTTTATGGAATAATCCACTGTCTACCACAGTGTAGATGATCATAATCTTGTCTTCTTTCTGTTACGACTTTCTCCAGGATCATCTTGAATGTTTCAGGGCCAAATTAGGTTTAGATATTTTACAGGCAGCTTTCTACCCTCATATAGAAACCAGAAATGATTCACCAGGCAGTTTACTAATACTATTTTCGTTGTGTCTTAGTCCTTTTGGTGACTAAAACTCAATTAAACAATGTTAAAATTTATTTCTATATTTAAATAAATGATTCCAACTTATCTATTTTTCACAAAATGTATATAATAGTCTCCAAATTAGAAAAGGCAGTTTATCATTGAAAGTTACTGCTGAGAAATGTTTTAAACTTCTCAAATTTTGTGGTTTCGCTTGTGGCTCTTTTTAAGCGTGGGCATCTTCTTATTGGGTTCTAAAGAGTCTTGAAATCATAGCCCCTTATTGGTTACCATATTAGACTCATCTGTTTTATTATACTTTTGAATTCAATGAATGATTCTTCAAATTATTTAAAAGTATGTCTATAATCACAAAGACACACGAGTCCAATATGTTTCTGACTAATCTTCACCTTTAACCCGTCTGAATTCAGAATCACCTGGGAGACGACCTCTGGGTATGACTGTGAGGGTGCTCCTAGGGACCTGCCTTCAATGCTGTTGGTACTACTAATAGGCTGAGCTCTTGGACCAAATAAAAGTGAAAATACAATCTAGCCCCAGAATTAATTTCTCTCTGCTTTTTAACAGATGGTTCAGGGTAGCTAGTCACTGGCCTCACACTCTGGCTGCCATGTTTTTCTGCTCCGTGACCCCTAATAAGTCCTTCTTTCTATCATTTTTGTTAGATACTTTCTATAGCAAGAAGAAAAGGAAATACCACACAGATGCACACAGAGTCCTTTTCCCTCTCACATGAATAATGCTGTTTGAACATTATACTTCCCCTATCATCTTTGTATTTGACACAGGTGAACGAGTTCACATGCTTGCATCTACCAACTCTTCTTAGGAAACTCTACAGTACTACATGTAGTTTCTTCTTTTAGCATCTTTTAAAGAACCATTTGCTCCAAAATGACTCCAGAGTCAAATATACCTAGTTTAAAAAATAATTGTGGGAAAACTAATTATTGTTTCCTTGTATGTAATTCTGTTTATAGTGTTCTACTGCAAGTGAGTAGCTGGGCTGACTCCATTTTCCAGCAGTCATGAGTAGAGAAGCAATGCACAGAGATACTCAATAACCTCCACAGGAGAGCACAGAATCTTCGACTATGTGGCTGAGAGCGGCATAGCTAACCCATATGGTAATATTGGTTTTAGTTTTTTGAGAGAACTCCATATTGCTTTACATAGTGACTGTCCCAGTTCAAATACTACGAACATAATTTAAGAATTGAGTTTTCCAACACCCTCACAAACTCTGTTGTCATTTGTTACCTTGATAAGAGCCATGGTGCCTGGGGTGTGATGACACTTGATGTAGTTGAATACTCTTTAAAATGTTTATAAGTCATTTGCATTTCTTCTTTTTAGAAATCTTTGTTCAGTTCTATAGATGTGTGGATGAGTTGTCTCTTCTGCTCCATTTATTTGTGTCAGAAGCACAAGGTCTTTGTAACCATGGCTTTGTGGTATGGTTTGTGGTCAAGTGTTCTGACACTTTCAGTGCTGCACTTTCTACAGCAGCATGGAAAAACTCTTCCTCAGTTACTGTCTTCTCTAATTCCTTTTTTCATTACCTTCAATTTTTTTAGAGGCCCTTTTTCCCCCCAAAGTAATATTTTTATTGATTCTTTGGGAATTTTACAACCTACACTCAGGTCACACTCACTTCCCAGTCTCTCCATGTCCACCCCCTGCCCTTATGACTCCCCCTTCCCCAACAAAATAAAAATAATTAAAACAAGTCCAATTTGTGTTCCCCGTATATTCATGTAATTTCTCTGCAGGTTGTTTATTCTCATATCAGACACAGTAGCAGGGTAAGTCTGCCTTCATAGAATGAGTTTGTTAGTGTCCCTTCCCTTTCTACCTTACAACTGTTTGAGAAGCTTTGGTGTGTGTGTGTGTGTGTGTGTGTGTGTGTGTGTGTGTGTGTGTGTGTGTTGAGAGAGAGAGAGAGAGAGAGAGAGAGAGAGAGAGAGAGAGAGAGAGAGAAAGAGAGAGGTCACTTTGTGTGGCATGTAATCTACAGGCTGAACTGAAAATAAATAATCTACCTGTCATTTTTAAATATTGTAAGGGATTTTGGTGAACTGCAGTTTAATAATAAAGAGTAATTTATAATGCCTGAAATAATTTTCCAGAACTATTTATACAACGTTTCTCTCAACACGTACATCCGCATCTGAAGTGTCATGCAGCGGGAAGATTCTATAGAATATTTAGCATCCACCTCTATGTGTTTAATTTCCTCCGATACTTTGTCCTAAGGTCTGGCCTCATTCTCTGCATGCTATTCCTGGTGAATTGAAAGGAAGTTACATAGACACCTTGCCATGATTAATCACTGCCCCTATTGTGAAATGCTATTTCCAGATATTTTATCTCATTCTATCTAAAAATTATCCGGCTGTATTTATGGTTTGCTCCTCTTTTTACTATAATTTGGTACATGAAAATGGCACTCTACAAATCAGGGAATACTGAAAGTAATAATTTGCCCTCACATACTAGATTGTGACGTACCCTTGCTCTCTAATGCCTTTCATATTTGCCTTTGCATCACCAACCAGTGGAGAATTTTTTATATGGGCAAAGAAAATTGAAGCTATTTAAAATAACCTAGAAAGAGAGAATGATAGGCAATATCCTAACGACGTGAGCCCTTTACATTTCAGGAGCCTTGTTACCAAGGAAACCACTTGGGACTTTAGGGAAATTTGTGGATATTTAAAATGGATTGTGCCCGTACATAGATAGATACTTGCACAATTCACATAGCAGGAAAAAAGGCTTCTAGCCCTGCAATATTCAGCATGCATTTTCAAAGAGTTGAGACCAGAAATTGACAAAATACGAAGGTTGTTATGCACTGATATACCAAAGTTTGTGCTTCATGTACTAGTGTAGACTACTATTAAGCTAGGCTGTTGAATATAAATGAAGGTAGGAGAAAACAGTGTGCTATAAATCTTAGAAGCATGTTTCATTTGTGCTTGTAACTCGTGATCTTAAAATTGTGAAACAATTTTGACAATTAATTCCCGAGGTCTAATTTAGTTTTGAAAATATTGAGAAAGGCAGGTTAATTACTTGTTGGGGCTTTATTTGAGGTGACCATATTCTATGTGAGTGCTGACATGAATCTTTACTCACAATATTGTAAGTAAAATGAGTTACAGGAATCAATGGAGATAATATGGCATATAAGAGGTTGTGAGCAAGGTTTTCACTTTCTATGTGTATGTCCTTATTTCTGCCCCATTATAAATATCTGCTGAAAGTGGGATAGTCTTAATATGACAACTGACTACAGAATAGAAAACAGCTCTACATGTTGATTTCTAAATAGTTCTTTCACGAGTGTTTATAGTCAGTTAGGGAATCCATGCTCTCTGTTGTCCACTTCTCTGAAATGGCAGACCCCAGGTCACCCAGGGTTTTCAGGATACTCAAAGTTCCAGAGAACATCTATGCAAAGAGTTTACTTAGAGATCTGATGGAGGAAAGTGCAGTCTGGTGCTTTCCACAGTTAGAGTGATAGTGGTGACTATTGCTAATCTCAGAAGTGAAAGAAGACCTGATAACTATTTTCATTTATCAAATTGCTTAGCTATGGTATGACGAGAGGGGTGGGTGAATATTATCTTGGTGCTTCCATATGACTGACATTCGGACAGTAAACATCATAGAATGGGAAAGCAGATTTTCTTATTATTTGGGGATATTCTTCTATTCATTGCAAAGACTGTATAAAATAAAAAGCTGAGCGAGAGAGCTTACTACCTCCTCCTGATTGTCTTCAGTTAGACATACTAGCCTTCCACATCTTCAGATTCTTACTTGGACAGAGAATTATGCCAGTGGCTCTCCTGGTCTCCACTGTGTTGACGCCAGACCATGGCTATGTGATCTCACTAAAAGACAAATATTTACATCAATATCACATGTACATACTTGATGAAGATTCAAGTGGATAAATTTGTCTTCTCTAAACTTTTTCTTAGAGCCTTAGAGAGACTAAAAAACAAATAGAAACAGCCAGGCTGTGGTGGTGCACTCCTTTAAGTCCCAGCACTAGGGAGGCAGAGGCAAGCAGATCTCTGAGTTCAAGGCCCACCTTGTCTACAGATCAAGTTCCAGAACAGCCAGGGCTACACAGAGAAACCCTGTCTGGGAAAAAAAAAGAAAAAGAAAAATGTGAGATGACAGTAAATCAAACCAGAATAAGATCTGAACGGCAGCACAGGAATGCATAAGAGGAATGTAGGGAACCAAGAAATAAGCATAATTATATGACAAGAGCTCCAGACAAGAGAAACTTCCTAAAATCCACAGAACATTAGTCACAGCCCCCTTCTTCAAAAACAATATCAGGAAACAGTGCCACTGGAGAATCTAAGTTTTTCTTACAGTAAAATACACACTGGAGGTCAGCAGCCAGCTTTCCCCATGCCAACATATCTTGACTTTATTCTGTGTTAGCAGCCCTGTCACCACACACATGGACACTGATACCAACTGAACCTGCAGGAAAGAAGCCTGACATACAGGCTACAGAAAAGTGTTTGTCGATAGCATCTCATCATTCAGGGAGTGAGTAGACAGGAAAAATCATAACGTGTGGCCTAGAAAAAGGGTACACAGTTACATCAGCTTAACATAGCATCTTGTGACCAGACGAACAACCTACTTTAAAATTAAAAAAAAAAAAAAACCCTACAGAATAAAGAAGCAGAGTTTAGAAAGTGTCTGCTTTGTCTTGCAGTAAAAAGCAAAAGAAATGAACACCAGGAAACAAGAGATGAAAGATGAGAGGATAAGACAACAGACTGTGATAGAAAGAGGAGCGAGGCAGGAGCCAGACAGAAGGGCAGAGGGAGCTGAATGAGATAAGGAAAAATGAAAGGAAACCAAAGACACAATAACTAATTTTAAAACTGCTTTGAAAGCAGTAAAGGGAAGAACAAAACTATAAAAACTAAATCAGTGGTGCAAAGGCTGAACCTTCAAGATTCTTAAATTTTCTATGGTTGAGCAATAATAAATTTCCTAAACTTAAGCTAAATTTGGACCAGAAAAAGGGCAAAACCCACATATATAATAGTAACCAGAGATGGAGAATAAATGAAGAGTATAGCAGTAACTGATATGTTTACAAAGAATCAAATTAATTAAAATAACTGCCTTTTTAAAACAATTATCACGTCCAATATGGCTTGAATATCTCTATAAAGAACTAACAAAAATCAATAAATTAATTAATGAATCAACAAAATAGAAAGAAAAAGCATAAACTTTGTGCTTAGATCATATTTTCAACTAAAAAATACATTGATTTATTAAAGTATAAAAATAAGCAATGAGTAATAAATATAAGATAATGGTAGTGCTAGTACTTTTAAAAGGCATCCTGAAATAAAGTTCCATAAAATATATACTGGCAAAAGTCACCTATTCAAGTTCTGTTATATAAAACAGTAACCATTTTAAAAATATTTAATAGCCTATACTATGTATGTCCCATGGGATATTGGAGATACTGTGAGCATTACAATCTCTTCCAAATATAGGAAGCAAGTAAAAGGGTAATGAAAAGAAAACGTATTAATTTGTTTACAAAGGTAACCTATTGGCAAAAACTCACAGAAGCTAAACTTAGAATTCATTTAAGGACATCCTTAAGGAAATACTATCAATGACGAAAGAATGTTATTAATCAAGAATTGAAAATGGCCCCTATCACCTAAAAATGCCTGAGGCAAGTGGGAGAGCTCGCCCTGAGGTCTTAAGAGCAGAACTGTCTCTGGCCCTCATCAGCTGCAGCACTCCAGAGAATGGCCCCTGTACCTTAATTGGGCAACACAGTAGAGCTCGCCCTGAAGGTGTAGTTGTGGGAGAACCAATCCTAGGGACACACAAGCAGGGAAACTGGCCCTGCCCCTTGCTCATTTCTGCAAGGGGTCAACTAGCCAGGGCAATGCAGTAGGGTTCACCCTGGTAGTGAGGACAGGGGAGAGTTGGCAGGCTGATAAAGCCTGCAACTACCAGGGCCCAGAACTAGGATTATGAGTTGACCTACCCAACATCCACCCCATCTGTAATCTGCTAATGCACATGAAAGGACCAGTCCTGCAGACTCACAGGATCTCCACAACACAGGGCAACAGCAGGATAACCAAGGGGAATCCCTCCCGGCAAGGGCCTGGTATTGATAGCGTATCAGAAATCAGAAGCTTCGAACCACACCAAAGACTCTCTGCAATGAACACTTGCAAGTAAAGAGGTGTGGACAAAAGGGTTTATTGCATGACTCACTATGTCACACTACAGTTTCCATGACAAGATTGATTTTTCTTCTTTTTTTCCTCTTAAATTTTATTTTATTTTATTTTGGGGGGCAGGTTGCAAGGACAGAGGGCAGAAACAACGGGATGGGGAAATGAGAAAGGTAGAAATGCATGATGTGAAAGACACAGAGAATAAATAAAACAGGAATTTAAAAAAGAAATGAGAGTGGAAGCAAGGGGGTTCTGTTCTAGTAAAAGTTTGGGAAAGCAGAATCAGAAAACCACAGTAATGTGTGAGAAACAGAAGATTAAAGCCAGGCAGTCATCAGAGCTTGATGAGACATTTGATACTAGTCGGGATTCCTTTCTAATAGAAGTAATACTAGAGATCAGAAATGCAGAATCTCTTCTAATATCATAAAATATTATATACATGCCTGGATAGTACATTATTGGTATTCCTCCATGCCTTGGTCCCTCAAAGATGTACATATCAATTTCATCTGGGGCCAAAAATCCCATTAGAGGAGTGTGAGTGTATGTGTGTGTGTGAATCATAAAAGTGTTTTTCAGATGTGTGTCAACATAGATGAAGAAAACTGTGTCAGTTTGGAACTAATTTGACATCTAAATTATGCTGTGGATATCGTTTTATATAAATAAAACACTGATGGCCAGTGACCAGGCAGGAAGTAGGTGGCCAGGCAGGAAGTAGGTAGGACAAGGAGAGAGGAGAATTCTGGGAAGCCGAAGGCTGAGGGGAGAGACACTGCAGCCACCGCCAGGACAAGAAGCATGTAAAGACTCTGGTAAGCCACCAGCCACGTGGCAAGATATAGATTTATAAAAATGGGTTAATTTAAGATAAAAGAACAGTTAGCAAGAAGCCTGCCACGGCCATACAGTTTATAAGTGATATAAGCGTCTGAGTGATTATTTTATAAATGGATTGTGGGACTGCAGGGCTTGGGGAACCTGGAGAGAAGCCCTCCAGCAACAAAATTATAATCAATAAAAGACAGTGTTGACATGTGAACAGGGATAGGCAGGGCAACAAGAGATTAAAAAAAGAGAGTTGTAAAGGTGGGGAAGGAATAGCAGAAGTCTAAAAGAGTAAAGAGTCAACCCTTGTTGAGTGTGGTGAGCTATGTCAAATTCATTACCTTCACTCTGAGTGCCATGGGAGCTGTTGGAGCACTTTGAACATAGTCACAATATCTTAATTTTAAATTAAATTATTCTGGCTGCTCTATCAGAAACAGATGGAAAAGGAGCAAGAATAGGAGGAATGAGGCTTCACTGGAGGTTAACATGTTAATATAAAGCAATGCATCATGTTGGCTTGTGGCAGAGCTCCAGAACTAGAGCTCATTATATGTAGTCAAATGCTGAAATATCAGAGAGGACTTTCTGAATGCTTGATATGCAACTGATTTGACACAAAGAAATCAAGAATGACTTCAAAGCTGGAATGCTAAGGTAGAGGAATAAACAGTTCCTATGGTACTAAACTGGGGAAGATTTTTGAGAAGGAAGTTTGGCTAAAGAATAAAGATTTGAACTTAGGATAAAAGAAGTTTGTTGGTATGTATTAGATCCAAACTGACCTGCAAAATGACAAAGCAGATATCTTGGTCTGGAGCTCTGGAGAGCTATAAACAGGAAGTTACTTAGTCCATATTCGTCTCTAGTGACCCCAAAGAGGTTCTCTACTAGGGAATAAGAAATATGTGACCTTTGCCTTGGACCACTTCTTACTTGGGATTAGTAGCAAAATTCTCCTTTGAAGAGGATGAGAACTTGTCATTGGGCTTGATTTGACAGTCTGTATGTCCCTATTTACTGAAAAAATTGTCTGTAGAATGGTGAGTCCAAAAGAATGTGGACTCACCATTTACTTTACTATGTAATGATATTTGTGTGTGTGTGTGTGTGTGTGTGTGTGTGTGTGTGTGTGTGTGTGTGTGCTCTAACAAAAATAAAGTTTACATGGAGATCAGAGTGAGGGCCTAGCCACTAGTTAACCATAGAGGCCAGGCAGTGGTGGCGCCCAGCACTTGGTAGGAGGAAGCGGGAAGATCGAGAATTCAAGGCCACCTTGGGCTACACAAGATTGATCAGGTCTAAAAGAGAAACAGAGCCAAGTGGAGGAAACAAACCTCTTTAATCCCAGCACTAGGGAGGTGGAGACAGGAAGTAATATGGCTGGGTTGAGAGAGGAATGTAAGGCCGGAGGAGAAAGGAGCTCAGCCTTTCGGTCTGAGGATTTGGTAGAAGTAAGAAGTCTCTCTAGTGACTGGCTCCTTTACTTCTCTGACTTTTCAGTATTTACCTTGATATCTATCTCCAGGTTTTTATTATTTAGACCAATTAGAATTTGTGCTGTATTACTAGGTTAATGGAGGCAGTAGGTTTGAGTATAGATGTTGCTATTGGAACATAGCGATGTGAAATTTTTTTTTTTTTTTTAGATTTCAGAAGCTGATTGTGCTTCTGTAAGAGGATATCCATATTGTGGCTTGGTGGTTGCCAAATGAGAAAGTAAGATACCACAAAGGTTGAGATTTATTTTGAAAATATCTAGGAGAAAAAAAAAGCTCTGTATATTAGGGTATCAAAAGCAAATTTTGCTGAAATTGTCACAGAAAGAATTGAGGCCGACAACAAGGACTTTTCTTTAAAGGAGTTTGACATAAAAGGGGTGGACAAAAAAAGAAGTGGATGGAAACAAAGATCACTAAGACTCTGAGCTGGTGAAGAAAGCAAGTACTGAAGGAGTGTGGTGGTATAAGTAGGACAGAAGCGAATGTGCAGGCAGAGGAATTTCATTTTCCTTCTTGCATTTCCTCCTATTTCATCCAGATTTCCTATAGCAAATAGAAGTCATTTTTATGTGGTGACTTGTAACACAAATTCCATTTTAAATTATAAGATCAAGTAAAGTTGCCTATTGACTATTAATGCTACAATAAAAAAATAGAGGAGTGCAAAGTAATTCTTGAAAACTGGAAAATATTTGAAAAATTGAAAATGAATAGTATGGAATTATTTCATGTAGGTGAAAGAGATGTTGAGAAAGATTTGCTGAGACTGGTGATTCTTGTAAAAAACACACATAGTGCGGTATTTTATTGTGGGAAACTTTTCTTGCAAACTGGGAAGTCATGAACTCTTTTTATTTCCAAATGAGAGAGCTAGGGAAACTTGCAGTATAAGTTATTCTGCCAGAAAGCCTCACAACAGAAGGAAGGCCAGGTCACCAATCCCAGTTCCAGGAAGAGTATGGTTAGTTCATATGCCTAGGTCAAACAGTGAGAAATCAAAAGGAGTCATCATTTTGCTTACTATCCATAGTTCTATTCAGATTCTACAAAAATTGGGTCATGTCTACGCATTTTAGGAAAGGCAGTCAACTGTGTCCAACAGTTTACATAATGATATCATCTGGAAACATGTACTTGTGTGCGTGCACAAACACACACACACATACACACAGAGAGAGACAGGGAGAGACAGACAGAGAGAGAGAGAGAGCATGATGATTTACCTGGGCTGCCCATGATCCAATAAAGTTTACATATGACATTAATCAAGTAGACCTTAACAAAAAAGAAACAAACAAAAAATGCTTCCTAAACACAAAGCTTCATTACTGCAGACATGACAAGATTATGTGCCCGAAAAGCATCGATCTCAGTCCTTGGGGGAGGCCTTGCTCTGGAGGTGGTGGGAAAGGGGGATGGGCTGGGGGGAAGGGGAGGGGGCAGGAAGGGGGAGAACAGGGAAATCTGTGGCTGTTATGTAAAACTGAATAGTATTGTAAAATAAAATAAATAAATAAAATAGCATAGCATAAAATGTAGAGATAAACCCACGGATATTTTTTGTTGTGAAACACATACTGGATATATCAGAAGGAAAGAAAATACCCAGTAGCATGTAAGATGGTTGTAGCATGAATCCTAATTGGACTTATTAATAAAAACCCAGAGTCAGATATCAGGGTGAAAGCTGAAAGATCAGAGAAGCAGATCAGTCAGCCACTAGTTCTTACTTCTACAAAATCCTCAGCCTGAAAGGGACTGAGCTCCTGTATGCTCCAGCCTTATATTTCTCTCTCTGTCCAGTCATATCACTTCCTGTCTCCACCTCCCAAGTGCTGGGATCAAAGATGTGTGCCACAACTGCCTGGCTCTGTTTCTCTTTTAGGCTGAATCAATCTTGCATAGCCCAGGATGGCCTTAAACTTACAGAGATCTGTCTGCCTCTGTCTCCAGAGTGCTGGGATTAAAGGTGTGTGACACCATTGCCTGGCATCTATGGCTAACTATTGGCTTAGATCCACACTCTGATCTTCAGGCAAGCTTTATTTGTTAGGTCACAAACAAAATATCACCACAGATGGTAACATCTTTAAACTTGAGCTTGACCCAGCTTGCAAAAAGACAACGTACACTTGACAACCTTCTTTCATCTTCTGAAATGCATAAAGATACATACTATTTCAAAGGCTAAACTCTGGAGGGATAGAAGGCAGAAATGTCCCAGTACCATAGACGTTTACTGTATTGGGTTGGAATGTGTGAGAGTATCCAGAGGGGGTGAAAAGGTACAGAATAGGACTGTGAGCAGACAATTAAAAATACAACCATTGTTTAGTGAGAATAAAAATAAATTTTTTAGTTAGTACTCAAAGTACTAACTCGATTTGAGTTATAAATTCAACAGGTCTGTTTTAAAGACACTATTTAGAACTCATTCTTCTAGCAACAGAAAACCACAACCAATTAAAATGCAGAGTTGTGGAGCCCAGTCCCTACAGATACAACTATAAAACACTCCCACACCTAAGGCTCAGGGAATATTGCTTAGAGGAGGTAGATAGATTTTAAGAGACAGAGGACAAGGGAGTTTCTTTGTGACTGTGTTTCCTAGTTACATCAGAATCTTATACCTGTGAAGTTTTACCCAAATGACTGCCCAAATGTGAGCTGAACAAGGATGACATCAATGGACATGCCAAACTGGATGGGGAAATGCCCAAGAGGCCTCAATACTACACAAAGAATGTCAGGCAACTGAGCAAAGCTGGGCGCAGGAGAGAAGGTCCTTCCTGAGAAGAATAAAGCAATTGGTTTGCCAGTTTGAAACAGTCAACCCTGAAAACATACATACAAGCAGCACTGGATGGACTCTGGGGGTTATATTTAAGAATATATGTGAGCCTACAAATACAAATATGCATGAAATATTACCCAGTGAAAAAAGAGAAAACCATGAGTTTGAAGGAGCGTGGGGGGAGGTATATGAATGAGTTTGGAGGGAGGAATGTGAAGGGAGACATGTTATAATTAAATTATAGTCTCAAAAACCAAAGAAACAAACAAAGTCTACTGAGTTGGAACTTCAAATTTCCTGCTGGAAAGGAGGAAAGGAAAGATGGAGAATTTGCATTTCATTCCTACTCTGATTAATTTTTACTGAAAACATTTTGTGAGAATAGACATACAAGTGACCCACTCAAATACAAGAAAATATTTAAACATAATTTATTATTAGAAATATTTTATAATGATTAACAGTGACGAGTTTCATAATAACATTTTCATTCAAGAATGTCATGAAAATTCATCATGTTCACAACCAATCCCATGCTTCATCTGCTTCAGACCCTTCCCCATAGCCTCTTTCCTTCCCTTAATCTCATTTTGATTTTTGTCTCTCAAAAATATAATAAATAAATGAATGTGTAAATATATTTATGTATTATTTTATATATCTATAATCTAGGATCCACAAATGAGAAGAAATGTTATTTTTATCTAAGTTATGTCATTTTAGTACTATAAACTAGTTATACCCACTTTTCAAAAATTACATTATTTTATTATTCTTTTGTGGCAGAATAATGCTCTATTATAAATAATATAATTTCTTTATCTAAAATATATAAAGAACTCAAAGAACTGTATTCCTAAAAATCAAACAACACAATCAATAACTTGGTTATTTCAATGGACAGAACAAGGAATCTGTTTTTAAAGCCTAGCATGTTTGTTAGTAAGAACCAAAGAGAGAAATAGTAGTGATTTCAATAGGGTATGCCCTGAGGCATACTGTGCCCCTCTAGAAGCCTAAACCTGAGTTTGAAGTCCAACAAGCATTAGAAAACAAAAGACCCATTTGACCTTACCAAGCTGAAAGGCAGTTTAGAGACACAGTGGGAACTCAGGGTGTTCTCCATGGTATAACTGAAGAGTTATACTGAATATCTGGGACAACAAAAATATATAGGAGATGGTGGAAGAAGCAGTCATAAGAATAACTAAGCAAAAAAAACAATGTTCATGAAGCCCACCCAACTCTAGCCATAATGTTAATGTGATCTCAAACTATTAATGTTATCAGCTTTTAGCAAAAGATAAAGTCAATTTCTCACTGTCATTGTAATGACTAAGATCCAAGAATTCTAACATAAAATTGTATCATTGGCATCCACGTTCGTTCTTATTCTCCCTCTTTCCCTCATCCCCCATGTATGTGTGCCTGTCCTCTTTTCTCTCCCTCTCTTTCGTCTTCTCTCTCCTCACACGGGATCTAGCAAACCAAGCCCATAAAAAGTGCATAGTTTTGTATGATCAGACTTATAATGAAAAAAAAAAAAGAGCAAGTGTTACTTACCTAAATAAACATGAGGAATTCCTAGCTAGGAAAAATATGTTGTCATGAGCAAATTAGATGTTAGTAAAATAACGTGCTCAACATTGGAAATAATATAAATTTAAATATAAAAAAATCAAACTAAAAAACAAATTGAGGCATAAGAAAATGAATTGAATATCCTTTAGCAGTTGTGATGATTAATTTCCAGTGTGACTCTGACTAAGCTAAAGTCACCAATTATTGAATCAAAAAGCTTTTGTAAAAGCACTGTAGTAATGTAATGAAAGTCTAGAATCCTACTATCCCATGCCCTACCTTGCTTTTTTTTTTTTTTTTTTTTTTTTTTTGGTTGGGATAAAAGACTGTCCAAACTAAGCTGGAGGAGGGAAGGGTTTTCTGGTCTTAGCCTTCCATGCCACAGTCGCTCACTGAGGGAAGCCAAGGCAGGAACTCAGGGCGCAAACCGGGAGACAAGAACAGAAGCAAAACCCATGGAGGAACACTGCTTCTTGGTTCGTTCTCTAGGGCTTGCTTAGCTTTCTTAAGTTTCTGCTGCCCAAACCACATGTCTAAAAGCGTTACTACCCATACTGGTCTAGACCCTTTCACATCCATCATTAATCAAGAAAATATACCACAGACATGCTCATGTGACAAATTTTTCATTGTGATTCCCTATTCAAGTTGTGCCTAGGTTTTTGTCAAATTGACAAAATGTTCACCAAACCAACACATCCAGTAATATACAACACAGGGAGGATTTCCCTGAGTCAGTGATGAGTGAGAGAATTCATCGTTCCTTTCAGCTAAACAAGAAGCTTGAGGAGCAGCAACAGCAGCTCACAACCCAGAGGAACTGCCTTCCTACAGTCTGCTGGTGTGTGTGCATATGCTCCCCTCCAGCTCCATCCTACTCACAAACCAATGGGTGGCAATCAATCCCTCAATGTGCCTACACCGATTGTCTCTATAGCTGAAAAATGAATGATCCCAGGATGAACAGTGAACTGAAGATGGATGGGAAACTCCCCAATGAAACACAATTATGAAGACATTGAAAGAGACAGGGATATGAAGAACAGACAGAGAATAAACAACATAAATTTTATTGTATTAGAAGAAAGCCTATACAGAAAAGGGGGCAGAATACATAGAAAAAATATTACTTGATGTTTACTGAGAGTAAGAGAAAGATCTGTGAAGGCTACGTTTATGTATCAGTGTGGCCAGCTTTTGTAATCCAACTGTTCCCTCAAATGCCAACCCAGACCTCACTGAGGGTATTTTCTTTTCTTTTTTTTTTAACTGAGGGTATTTTCTAGATGTCCTCAGCATATAGAAATCCTTGTATTTTGAATTAAACAAGTGATCTTCTCCAACATTTGTGAACCTCATTCAATTTGTTGAGTTGAAAGAAAAGACAGTATTTCCAAAGAGCAAGTTTTCTTTCTCTTTGGGGGCTACAGTTTCAGTAGGAATATTTTCTGGCTCTCCCAGAAGGCCCTGAAGAGTTAGACATGATAGCCCCAAAATTGCATAAACCTCTCTCTCTCTCTCTCTCTCTCTCTCTCTCTCTCTCTCTCTCTCTGTGTGTGTGTGTGTGTGTGTGTGTGTGTGTCCAGACACACACACACACACACACACACACACACACACACACAGAGAGAGAGAGAGAGAGAGAGAGAGAGAGAGAGAGAGAGAGAGAGAGAGAGAGAGAAAGAAAGAGAGAGAGAGATTGGACAGATGATGTAGATAGAGATAGATAAAGAAGCATCTCCATGCCCACACTTCAAAATCTTTTTAGTTATATCCACTGGGAAACCTAGACAAATATGGGTAACAAAATGTTATCAAAGATACTACAATTCCCAAGATATCCACATTTAGTGAACTTCAAATCAACGAACATTTTAACATTTTCAAAAACAATTATTTAAACATTACCTACAAATGGACAATTATTAGCATCACCTTTAACTTCTCAAAGGCAGAAAGTAAACAAAATTAAAGCAATTATAATTTCAAATAAGTTATAATTTAAAAAGCAATAATTTTGCATGTGCTGTAAAATAGGAGCAAGAATAGTAGTTAATGTTTCAAGAATAAAATTTTAAACAGAGGGGAGAATATGGCTACCAGACATTCACAAATCTTTCAAGTCATCATTTTCTCTATCCTTATACTCAATATGCAGAATAGAGGGACATAGAGATATTAAGAGGATGTCAGAGTGAGCACCTTTCATCTCATGGGCAGCAAGTGAATGTGAATCTACCACAGAGGTAACAGTGCATTGCCTTCTGAATATAACACTGTACCCTAAATTGAAGACAATAATTCATAATTACTCATCCAGTTTAAACATCGCAATTTCTTTACCTTTCAGAGTCAATTTCCTCTCAGTGACACTTGCTTCTCTTCTGAGTAATCATGTCATACGTTGGTTCTGATTCTTCAGAGTGTTGACCGAAATACCTAATTATCACAAGAATGACATTGTTATGTAGCTTATTCTTGTTAAATTTATGTTGTAGCACCTTTTGAGTCATACTAAACTTCATGTCCAAATATTTACTCTGAAGTCTGCATTTGCTCATTGGTTTGAATTTATTTTTTCTTCCTATTTTATTCCATTCTTCTTTGCAAGCCCTTGTAACTATGCATATACACATGTACACATACACATTTTCTCCAAGAATTATTTCTGTCTTCAGCATCTAAGTTATATATTCAAATTATTCCAAAACAGAAAGCACATAACAGGTAGTCCTGTTAATTATGATGTCATATATGATAGAACTGAAAGCATTGTCAAGTCTGAAGACATTACATCCTGTATTCCCCTTTGTGGGTGAGGTGTCTATAGCAAGCATTCTTTACAAATACTGGGCCTGTGCCTAGGGTTTTCTAGATCCTTGCACTGGTTGCATATTTTTTATTGCACTCACTTTCTCTCACTCTGGCTGACCTATGACTTTACCAAATGAATTTTCTCTCTATAATAAATGGGAACAACAGTCTCATAACACTACCATGCATTTTCAAAAGAACAGGTATTTATTACCTTCCCAATAATTTTTAGAGTAAAGCTCAATTTAATTGAACTTTCTTCACTTAATTTGCATTTCTTTCTGTTCAAGCACATTTAATTCAGAATTTAACCTTTTTTAATGAAATAAGTGGGACAATAAAAGTAGCAACTAGGTGTTGACTACCTAATTGTTAAATGCCAAGAATTAAACTACATGGTTTGTTTATATTAACTTGAATCTGTCAAGATTTTGCTTTATGCATTTAATTACAGAACAATCCATGTGAATAGAGGATAAAAATCCTCTGGCTCCCAGAGCCACAGCTTTGTGCATCCATTCTCTTCCAGAGTCTGTTCATCATTCTTGAATTTTCACCTATACTTTTTCTCACTTTTAGATAAAATATATAAAAACCTGAAAATTTTGTCATAATTCTTGAACACATAGGTGTAATGTATATATGTCATCTGATTTACTTTATTATTAAATTCAACACAATTAAAATCTTCTTCACAACAGATTTTCCTTTTAAAACCAACAACCAATTTTATATAACATAAGATACCATATTTTAATTCAAGGCATGTATACAATATGAGTGCTGAAACCAACTTAATTAATATTTCCTTTCCTACAACATTTATCAGTTCTTTGTGTTGGGAAGCTTCATCTCTTCCTGGTATACACAGTGAATTGTGACTGATGACCACCTACTGCACAGTAGAGTGTTCCTTCTACCCAACAGGTACCATTAGGTAACCTCTAGCTCCTCTCTCCCCTTCTAGTCTCCAGAAAGCATTAACCTAACATTGATTTCCGTGAAATAGAACATACATATGTTTTCCGCACCTCACAGATTTCACTTAACAATGCTTATAAGTTCCACTCATCTTAAACAAGTGACATACTCCATTCTTTTTAATGGATAAATAATATTACATTGTTCATTTGTGTAACCTTTGCTTTGTATATGCACTTGTCAATAGATCCTTTGGTTTATTCCAGACCTTGGCTACTGTGGACAGAAATAAATATGGTATCTGTTTACTTACCATCTTACAATATGCTGAGAATAATAGCATGCCTTCATTCAAGAACTGTGTATCAAGTGTCTGTGTGCAATTTGATGAAGTAGTTTAAGTGAACAGGATTCATGACAAGGCTCTACGTGTGCTACCAATACCATCTACGAACTCCTCTAGCTGAGTCACTTACATTCTCTCCGAGACTCAGTTGGATTCATTATCCACCCATGATGACAGGTGAACTTAAAACCTCAAAATGCATTTTGACTACAGAGTTATATCTGTTTTGTGCTTCCCTTGATGATTCAGGGGACTTATTTGTATTATAATCCAAATAGCGGTTTAGATGAACTTGATCTATATCTTTCCCAAACCTCTGTGCTCTGTGTATACAGATGGAGCCAGGAAGAGCAGAAAGTAAAAACTGCCAGTGACAGGGGGCATTTTGTGGATCTCGGTCTTAGCATGGCATGCAAGTTATGGGGAAGGTGGGGTTTTCATTACCACCCAGAGCCAAGCTGTATTTGTGCTAACATTGGTGCACTTGAAACTCTCAACATTTTAGTCCAAAAGTGACCTGTTCTATTTCATATGAAACCCTCACATTAAAAGAGTATGAGGTATCAAATATCACTGCAGAAGCACTGTTGGCAGCTGAAATCACTGACAACTTCCTGGCTGTGATTCATAATCTATATCAGTGCCTTTGAGACAGTAAGCTATTGATTTTTCCTTGTCCATAATCCAAGACCATACACAGAGCTTGTTAGACATCTGTGGGAATTTAAACTGAGTTTTGTTTCAAATTAGGAAGGTTCTCTTAACAGGACACTTGGTTTGGTCCTAGAAAAACATCTTTATAAATATACTCTTGATTAACTTACAGAACATCAACAATTCAACATGAGTTAGAGACTTTTGAGAGGAGCACGTTGTTAGTTCTGTCCCTCAAAATGCAAATGACTTTCTACACTAGTTAGAGAGTACCTGTTAAGTAAAATTTGAGGATTTTTTTCATTTTATTATATAGTTTTCATTTGACAAGACTAACTAGGAAAGATTTCAAGTATTGAAGGAGACCCAGTTCAGAGCACAGAGCTGTGTAGACCTGTGCAGTAACATGTGGTTTTTTTTATTTTTGTTTTTGTTTTTTTGTTTTTTTACAATGCTGACAGAATAAACAGGTAAGCCATGTGGATGAGGCTTTTGAAAACTGTTATGTTTTTAAGTCTTGTGTAAAATTCTGAACAAGAAATACAAATGGTTGTTTTTGTTTTGTTTACTTAAAAAAAAAATAGATACCAAAGAAAAACAGGATTTGCCCTGAGGAAGTTTCTCAGGAAAGTGAAAAGCTTAGCTGATACTTACTCTTTAGAAGCAGCATCACCAAGGCAGATAGTCATGCATTTCAGAATAGGAACTGAAGTCAGCATTGCTTTATTCTTAATAAAAATAGAAACATGCCTGCACGGGGCGGTGGTGGCTCATGCCTTTAATCCCAGCACTTGGGAGGCGGAGGCAGGTGGATCTCTGTGAGTTCAAGGCCAGCCTAGGCTACAGGAGTGAGATCCAGGAAAGGCGCAAAGCTACACAGAGAAATCCTGTCTCAACAAACAAAAAGGAAGGAAGGAAGGAAGGAAGGAAGGAAGGAAGGAAGGAAGGAAGGAAGGAAGGAAGGAAGGAAGGAAGGATGGGAGAAAGGAAGGAAGAAAGAAAGGAAGGAAGGAAGAAAGAAAGAAAGAAAGAAAGAAAGAAAGAAAGAAAGAAAGAAAGAAAGAAAGAAAGAAAGAAAGAAAGAAAAAACATGCCAGCAAACAAATGCTGTTGCAAATGTATAATTTCTATTCCCACCCCTCAAAAGCCCCATCTTACCCTTATCTATCTAAAACGTTCTTTCATTTTTGTGTTGTACTCACTCTAGCACTGTAGTCAAATTAAATTTGTTTTCTATTCTCTCATGTGTGCATATAATTTTTGTGTGACACTATCTGTGGAGCTACATGAATAAACATCTACCCACCCCATATCAGAAACCAAGGACAGACAAAAGTACACATGATGCCAGAGTTCAGCTTGCTGAAGCAATGGGTTTTATTTGTAATACTTAGAGGAGTATGGATGTCAGGCTTTGTACAGGAACAGAAATGACTCAAGGACAACTGTGTGACCAAAGCATGAAAGCTGGAAATCCAGAATGCCCTGTACAATCCACAGGCAGCTCAACAGGCTGGGGAGTCCCTTTTCTCGGTAGTTGTCCTGAGCCTTTCCTAAGAACCTTGGTTGGTATCTGCTTTTCCTATGTAGCTCAGTGTCTCTCAGCAGTCCTTACTGATTATATATACTTGGGGAAGGAGGAGCCTAGTAAATTTGATTAATTTGCCTGAAGCTACTTTAGTAGATTTATTTGCTTTATGACCCTGAAAGCTTTCCTGTAGAATGGAGTGCCTTACCTCACTTAGATCACCCATTTTTTTCACCTCCTTGCAAACAATATCTTGTAGAAAATTATTAATGGATGTAGGAGGACAAGTCCATCATAAGTAGCACTGTTGCCTGGCCAGGTGGTCATTGGCTTCATAAGAAAGTTTGAGTGTAGGACAGAGAGCCAGCCAAGGAGAGCTCTTCCATGCTTTCCTGTTCAAATCCTTGCTTGAGTTCCTGCACTGACTGTAATCAAGAAGTGGAAATAAACTCTTTACTTTCCTAAATTTCTTTTGGTTAAAGAGATTATTTTTAATGGAATAGAGGAAAAACTACAACAGAAATTGGGACCAAGAGTAGGATATTGCTGTTACGAATGTGTCTACTTGTGTTTTTATGTCTCTGAACTATTTTACTGGAGTATTTCAAGGGATTCCATAACTTTGAGCTGGAAAAGCCTGGAATACTTATAGCTTAATGTAAATGCCTGGAATACTTATTGCTTAATGGGATATTCTACTTGGAACTTGGAGGAGAAGAATATGGAGAAAAATGTAGACAATGGAGCCTGGCTTTTGAGGATTTGGAAGGAAACAAACATTAATTAAGACTTTAGAGAGGGGCTGTCTGGGCCATACCTTAGCTAAGAATTTGTGTATGATGACCAACTGGAGCTGAAACATGAGCTGGGACCGAGAAGCAATCAGGACCATTGAGGTCAATTTGCAGGACTTCCTTAGGACAATAGGTTATTTCTCAGGGTCAGTTGACAGAAGCTGTGGTCCATGGGAGTAAAAGTTATCTCAAGCTGAAAACTACAGTGTTTAAGACTATTACCCCTCAGAGGAGAGGATGAGGTAGGGGAGAAAATTGGGGGACAGCAGGAAGAGGGAAGATAAGAGGATCTGTGGTTGGTATACAAAATGAATAAAAAATTTCCTTGAGTAAAGAAAAAAAAAAGAATGTCCTATATGGGACTGGATTTGAAGGTATGAATGTTGCAGGATTGAAGGGGAAATGGAAAGAAGCATGATGAGGTCAGCAACCTTGTGAAAAGACCAGAAGACATCACTAGTAAAGGTATTGTATAAGTTGGAATAGAGAGTCTGTGGTACCAGAGATGCCAGGGCATGTTATGTTAATGAAATGTTAAGAAAGAACAGCAGCGGGTATACAGTGAAGTGTAACACGAAATCTAATAGGTCTTTTAAGAAAAACTCCAGAGCCAGATATTGGGGTAAATGCTGAAAGATCAGGGAGACAAAGGAACAAGCCACTGCCACGTCTCACCTCACAACTCCATGATCCTCTGTCTGAAAGCCTTGGAGTCCTCAGTCGAAAAGCACTTCTCAGCAGAAAAATACTTTAGTTCCTATCTCCTCATGCCTTATATGCATTCCTCCTCCCTGCCATATCACTTCCTTCCTAGTGCTGGGATTTAAGGCATGTGATTCCCAAGTACTGGGATTAAAGGTGTGTGCCACCACTGCCTGGCTCTGTTTCTCTCCCAGACTGAGTCAATCTCATGTAGTCCAGGGTGACTTTGAACTCACAGAGATCTGGACAGATCTCTGCCTCCCAAGTGCTAGGATTAAAGGTGTGTGCCACTACTGCCTGACCTCTGTGTTTAATCTAGTGGCTTGTTCTGTCCTCTGATCTTCAGCTATATTTTATTCGGGTACACAATATATCACCATATTTCCCCTTTTTGTCTGAAATAATAAAAGAAGGCTATATCTAATATAAGAAAAACTATATCCAATAAGTATAATAAGTATATACAATATATACAGCCAGAAATTACATTAACGATGTCTAGTGCATAAACATTTTACAGATTCAGAGAAAATACTCCATTATTTTCATGAGTCCAAAGTGATGTACCTTATACACTTTCTATCCCAACTTGTATTACCAACTGAAAACTATCTTTTGATGTCTTTCAAACTTACACACTTTACACCTCTTTAGTGAGTTTCTTTTCTGAATTTGTTAACAAGGAAAACTATAATTATAACTATCTAGTCTTCAACTCTCTGAGACCAGAGAAGGAAATAATATTTACTAAGTAAGTGGAAAATGCAAATAAGTGACTTCCAAAAAATGTGAGAAATGATAGAAACAGCGGGCTGCCTGGACAATCATCCAAGGTTCCTCTGCAATGTTAGGGCTTCCATTTTCAGCCTAGAGGCCAGGTATATCTGGCAGGCTCATCACACTTTTTAATGTGGAGGAAAAAAACTTCCTTTTAACTAATTCCTCCCTTTAAGAAATCCCAATTGACTCACCAAATCTGCTGACAGTGACGATTCAGATGATGGTGTGGCAGCAGCCCGAGGAGGGGCCCAGAGGAAGCCAAAACCCAACAGAGAAGAAAGAGGTGAAAGATCCAGCTGTCTGCAACAGGGGAAGTGTTCAAAAGTGACTAACTCCTCTGGATTTCGGAGCCCCAAAACCTATGGACTTTGCTGCAGAGAGGCTTCAACAAAAACTTAGCTGGCAGGGTGGAAATACTGGCCCCGTGTAGCTCTTGCAAGCAGCTTTTTCATGAATTCATGCCCCACATTGGGCGACAGATATTGCTCAAATTGCTAAGTGGTCTTATAATAAAAATCCTGGATCCAGATAATTGGGATAAATATTAAAAGATTAGAGAGAAAAAGGAACAAGTCACTGCCATGTCTCACCTTGCCAACTCCATGAATCCTCTGACTTTGTGCCTCTGAGCCCTCAGCTAAAAGGCTTCCTCAGCTGAAAGGGCTCCGGCTGGAAAGGGCTCCAGCCTAAGGCTATGTGTCAAGGTGTGTCATACAGACAGCAGAGCCAGGGAAGGGCAACAATCCAGGCTTTGTGAAATTGACAGCTGCACAGTGAATGTCTTAAATGTTGATCATGGAGATACAGAATATGGGTTTGTACTGCTGGATTTTTTATTGTCTTCAGTCTGATTGTCCATATGCCCCAGTTGTACCTTTTGGAATAGAAAAGTATATAACTTGGTTTTGGTTGTACAGGATCACTGTTAGGAGACTTTGGATTTTTAAAGATGTCTTAGATGTTAGAGTGGTGTTGTAATTTTAAAAGATTCTGGAACTTTATAAAAGTTGGACTGTGTTTTGTATTATGATATTGACAAAAACCTCAGGAGACAAGGAATGAAAGATTATAGTTTAAAAGAGATGTGTTTATGTATCAATTTGACACAGGGTAGAGTGACTTAGTTAGCTTTAACTGTCCATGTGGCAAATATATGTATTATAGATAATTTTAGGTAAATACATAACAATATGATTCTTTGAGGATTAATCAAATACTTTCAATGTTGTTTGTCCCTCATCCATCCCTCTTCTTCTGTATGGACCTCCTCTCCAATTAGAGTCCCCCTTCCTATAATGTCTTGTTTCCCTCCCCTTTCTACCCCTTTCCTCCACCACAGTCCCCTTTTTGCTTCTCTGGTTTATACTATTACTAAAGGTTATATAGGCACATCTAAAGATTTGAGGCTAGGATCTGTAGTGAGAGAGAAAAATGTGGTGTTTTTCTTATGGGCCTGAGTTACCTCACTCAATATAATTCTTTCTATTTCCATCCATTTACCAGCAAATTTCTTGATTTTATTTATTCTTATAACTAAATACTATACCAAGAGATATATGTGCTACATTTTCATTATTCATTTATCTCTTGAAGGATATTGAGATTGCTTCCATTTATTAGCTATTGTGAATAGAATGACAATGGAAATGATGAGTGAGTGTCTGTGCAGGAGGATATTGAGTCCTTTTGGCCTTTAGCAAAGAATGGTACATCTTGAGTTACTGAGAAAACTGGATGTTCACAAGCAAATAAATGAAATTAGACATATATCTAACACTTTGCACAAAAATTGATGCTAAGTAGATCCAAGATCTCAGTTTGAAATCTGAAATGCTAAAATTGATAGAACAAAACATAGATATTACACTACAAAATAACTATGTAGGAAAGGACTTTCTGAACGGGATTCCAATTTTCCCTATTAAGTCAATCAACTGACAAGTAGAATATCAGGAAACTAAAAATGCTCTATACAGCTATAGATAGATCAATAGCTTAACCCTCAATTAAGACTTCCTTCTTGTGTGACTGTAGGCCATGCCAAGTTGATAGTTAAAACTAACTAGGATGGTTAGTTGGTGGCAATGCATGCCTTTAATCCCAACACTCAGCAGGCAGAGACAAACAGATCTCTGAGTGTGAGGCCATACTGGTCTAGCTAGCCTGGTCTACAAAACAAGTTCCAGTACAGCCAAGGCTAAACAGAGAAACCCTGTCTTGCAAAACAAAACAAAACAACAACAACAACCCCCCCCCCAAAAAAAAAAACAAAGGCTAACGAGCACAACACATTTCATTATGCATCCATTCATGTCTCTATGGGATTGCAAAATAATAATGTTACATATGGCATTTCATATACCCTTCCTTTGTATTAGCCTTCCCCTCCACCATCTGATTCCCCAAAGTTCCTTTGTCATTCATGCCTAAACTACAGCCTTTCTACCCCCAATATTCTACGCATCTCCTTTCATTTTACCTATAATTCACTATCTCCTCTCCCTTAACCTGTGCCTACCATAAAGGCCACTTTCTAGATTCCATTTGTGATCAATTTAAAAGATTTCAAGTCAGGATCCACATATGAGGCATAATGTGCATTGTTTGTTTTTCTGTGCCCAAGTTACCTCACCTAACGTTTTTTCAAGTTCCATCCGCTTGCCTGTAAATATCATTTTTTAGAGCTCAGTAATATTCCATTGTATATGTACTTTTTTCTTAACTATTCATATGTTGTGGGACATATAGGTTAATGATTTGCTAGTTCTTATGAATGGAGCAGTAATGAACATGGATGTGCAAGCGTCTCTGTAGTAGTATGTGAAGTCCTTTAGATGCATGACTTGGAGACTGATACAGAAATTCACAACTGCTCTAAATGCAGAGAGCAACTGAATGTGAAATTTCCAAACCTCAGTTAATATATCTAAAATAGAACCCCTACACCTAAGGATCCAGGAACATAATGGAAGAAGAGGCAGAGAAATTTCAAGAGCCAGAAGACTTGGACATTTGCAGTGAGATAGTTGCTTCTATGTAAGACAGGGAAGCTGTACTCATGAAATCTCACAGATATAGTCACTTAGCAAATACCTGCATAATGACATCAGTTGACATGCTGCTATGGATTGGAGAAATATCCCAAGGCCCCACATTTACATGAAAAGCAATTAATGGCCAAGAGAGTTAGGTTCGTTCTCCTGTAGGAATGAGCCCTTAGATAAGTTACCGAATTCCCAATGGTCAGTCCTAAACACAAGTGAGTATGAGCAACACTAAACAAATTCATCAGGTTACATTTATGTTTTTATAGACATATGTAAGAATATTAATTAAAGGTGAGGTTATGGATTTGGGTGGCAGTAAGGAGACCCTGAAGGAGTTGGTGGGGAGAAATAGGGGTAGGAATGATGTACATGAAGTATTCATGTATGAAATTATCAAAAATCTTACTTTTTCTTCGTTTTGATCAGATGAACTCTTGACATATCACAGCTCATTTAGCTTTTTGTAATTATATTACTTATATATCATGGATATGTTAAAAAAATCCATGAAAATTCATGAGAAATTAAGGCCGTCAAGCAGTATTTAGTAATACCTAATACAAGATTTTTAAAAGTCATATCTACAAAGAACTTAAAGAAACATTAAAAGTATGTTACATTGTATTCTTGGTTAGATTATGGAAGAGAAAACCACACTATATTAAAATGTAAGTAACTGATTTAAGCTTAAACTTCAGTGAATAAACATAATCTATCTTTGCTCCTTGATGATAAAAATGGTAAATGAAATAACAGTAATAGGGAAATCTATATATTGATGGTTGAAAACTATCCAGTTTACCTTTTTGTTTGTTTGTTTTTGTAAATCTTAAACATTCATAAAATTCAAAAATATGTGTAAAAGTAATTTTAATATTAGACAAATTTGACAGAAAATCCTGAAATCAGTGTGAATATAGGGTCCAATTTTAGCAAATTATTGTTAATCAAAAGTCTGGTATATTATCATATCAGCAGATTATAATATTTATGGGTGAGAGAATTGTGTTGTGTTTGATTAAATGCTTAGTAATTATTAAAGTGATTTTATCCATTGTTATTAGATCATCCTCAATGAAAAATTTTGTTTACAAAAGAAAGATTTTGTTATGGGGTAGTCACCCTTAAGGTTTGGATTATTTCAAAAAAATTTTCCATCATAAAATTATTTAAGAAACAAAATTATTTAATGAACTTTGCATAGAAATCTATCATCCTAAAGTGAGTGACAGAGTCACCTAGAGATTATGTCACCTTGCTTTTTGGTACGGAGTATGTGTACATGGCAATGGGAGAAAAGGACTCTGAAACATACATAGTGTCAGACAGAGCAAAGTGGGAGTGATAATGTCTCTGTAGTAAATGACTATCAAACCATTCTTTTCTGAGTGAAGGGATCCTTGAGGATGCTGGGGATGGTAGATTTATGTCCATCACCAAAACTGATAGAAACAGGTCACTTGATGAACAATCCAATGATCCCTTCCTTCTACAAGAAGCTTTATGTGGGACAATTTCAAACTTTTGGGTAAAATCACCTGCATTACTCTGCCCTTCAAAGAGTTGGCGTTCATTTTTCACAACCCTTTTGATAGCGTCGCTATCTGATATCTGATGATGATGGAAAATTTAAACTTTATTTTACTCATAAATGTATAAAATTTATTGTTGAAAACAAATGTGCTTCATCAAGGGTAGAGTAATTTGTAAGAATAGAAAAATTCAATTATGAGAACATTTCATTCAATTATGAGAACTCACGGATGCATCAGGGGAATGCATAGAAGTAATGTTTTAAAATGCTTTACACCAAAAGCTGACTCCTTGGTTAAATTATTTAAGAATCTGAAAAATGTTTAAACTTTCAGTTCTTAAAAATATTCCAGCTTAGCTAAAGGTATAAAAATAAAGTTGAATTAATTCTCATGTTAAAACAATTACTATGGATTGTCTCTTTAGCTTAAAGGTGCACTTGTTAACATGAATAACCAGGCTTTCTGTAATATTAGTAGAGAATTAATATCTGGTGAACTGGTGAGTTTTGATAAGTGTTGCTAGAGTTTTCCGCCTTGCCCACAGTCAGGACAAATCTTTGTCACCCGCCAGTCCCACAGCCGCTCAGACCCAACCAAGTAAACACAGAGACTTATATTGCTTACAAACTGTATGGCCGTGGCAGGCTTCTTGCTAACTGTGCTTATAGCTTAAATTAGTCCATTTCCATAAATCTATACCTTGCCACGTGGCTGGTGGCTTACTGGCGACTTCACATGCTGCTGGTCATGGCGGCAGCTGCAGTCAGTCCTTCTGCCTTCCTGTCCTTTTATTTCTCCTCTCTGTTAGTCCCGCCTATCCTTCCTGCCTAGCCACAGCCAATCAGGTTTTATTTGTTGATTAATCAGAACAACTTGACATACAGACCATCCCCCAGCACAGCCAAGTGCAGACCATCTCAGACACCTGCACTCAGGCCCATGTCCTAATTATCCTCTATGCGGACCTGCTGGGTAACGCCACAAAGAACCCAAGAAGGGCTCCCACAGGACATACAGAACATCCCACAGCAGATAAGTTTTAAATTAAAGTAAGATTATCTAGGGTCTATAGTCACTTTGTGCTACAAATAATAAGAAAAAGTTCTAGAATATTACCCTAAGATCATGGAGTTCTTCAGTGGTCACTTTGACAGAGTGTTCTTCATGATCCAGTTGTACATGTGAGCAGCTCTGAATGTGCTTGCTTCACTAGGCATGAATGAGAAAAGCCAAGGAATTCAGCAAGACTTCCACTGTCAGAGACTGAATAGGCATGCTTTTCTTTCTCCAGTTTAGCTAAGAATGTTTGCTCCTTTTTTCTTTTATGCTTTTTTCACTTTTATTACTACCCAAAATTTCATTTGATCTTTATTTTTTTTGTTAAAATTGACTTTTCTAAGCCATTTCACTAACTCCTATTCATTCCTAGTGTGTATATGTATATACACACATACATAGATGATAAATATAAGCAAGTCAGAGGCAGAAGGAAGCGAAGAGAGGAGACTCTGCAAAGGCATTGCTATTGCTCATTGAAAAATTAACTTTGGCTGTCACCCTGGAACCTGACCAACCTTGTCCAAGACCATGTTCTCATTTCATATGATGAGTAAGACACATTGTCAACATTCTGTCATTGTGAGAACACACCTGAGAATAGCAGTTGAATTGTTTTATTAATTTTTGAAACAGGTTTAACTGTGTAGCCCAGGCAGGTCTTGAATCAGTTTTTCTAACAAAGTCTTCTGAGAACCTGGGATTACAGGTAAGCATCACTAATTTGAAGAAGCAGAGATTGTTTTGGCTTACTATTGCAGAAGTTTCCATCTATATTCACTGGGCCTCAGTGCCTTGGTCTAGGTCAAGGCATGATGTTTTAGAAGATTGTGATAGGGATGAAGCTTTTCACATCATGGTGGTTGGAATGCAAATAGAGAGAGACCTGAAGACTCCATCCCAATATTTCCTTCAATGGCATGTACTTCCTCTATAGAAGCTCTGAATGTTATAGGTTTCGCTACCTCCAGACAGAGCCACAGCTGGTGACCACACCTGGGGATCAAACCAAGACATTTCTTCCCCTGTGATCTTATGGAAGATGTAAAGGTAAATATAAACACTGAGTTGGATAACACAGTTTCCTACTATGGGTCATAAATGAAGCTCCTATGTTCCCCTGCCACTGCTCTATTACCACTCTAGGGAACCATGCATCTTCTTCTTACCCCTCCCTGTCTCTCCTCACCTTTGTACGTACCCAGGGTCTATTAGTTAAAAAAAGAAATAAAAACTTTTTAAATTAAAATTTTTGAAGTTAAATTAATTAATTTTAGAACTTACCTTCAATAATATTTCCAGGAATATTTTATTGAAAGATATTGAACCCTGCTGTACACTTTGCAGTGTCTATACCCCTGCACACATAAACATAGCCTGCAGATACAATTGCATGACTCTCTCTGGTTCAAGCCAGTAGAGAAACGACCTGCTTCTGCGGCAGTAAATTCAGCAGTGTTGTGACACACTGGCTTTCAGGAAGCCATGTGCCTGCTTCATATCAGTTACTGATGCTAGGGCAGAGAAGATACTGATAGGACGTGCTAGAGAAAAAAAATCAGTGACACCTGGAATCTGGAGGGGGCACTTCTACCACCACCATGAACTGTGTGGTGAAGATGGATCCTAAAAAAAAAAAAAAAAGGTTATCTTCTCTGCTCTTCACCACTGCCTTATCCATGTCCAGCCTTCTGCTCCATGCTTTCTGTCCACCAGTCTCCTAAATTTCCCAGATCTCTCTGCTTTCACCCAAATGAAGGACTTTTGAATACTCTCAATCTTTTCAATGAAATGTTCTTTCCACCCTTATCCTCTGATCTCCATTCTCTATTTTTATTTATTCTTCTATCATACACTATATGTGACTTCAGTTTCCCCTCCCTCCACTACCCCTCCTTCTCCCCCACTTCTTCACTCCCTAGGTCCACTTCTTCTCCATTTCCCTTTAGATAAAAGCAGGCATTCCTGGAATATTAATTGAACATGGTATAACAAGTTACAGTAAGCCCAGGCATAAGCCCTCATATCAAGGATGGCCAAGAAATCCAATAGAGGGGAAAGGGTCCCAAGATCAGGCAAAAGAGTCAGAAATACCCCAGACTCCAATTGTTAAGACTCCCACAAGAACAACAAGCTACAAGCCACAGCATATATGCAGAGGACCTAGCACAGATCAATGCAGGCTCTGTGAACCCCTATGAGCCCTGCTTAGTTGATTCTGTGGGCCACAATCTCTTGGTGTCCTCCACCACTCTGGCTCCTACAATCCTTCCTCCATCTCTTCCTTGGGGTTCCCCAAGCTCCACCTAATGTTTGGCTGTAGGTCTCTGCATCTGCTCCCATCAGTTGGTGAACGAAGCCTCTCAGAAGACGATTTCATGAGGCTTCAATCTATGAGTATAGCAGAACATCGTTAAGAGTCATTTCATTGACTGTTTTTCCCCATTGTGTTTTGTTCTATTCTAGGTCTCTGGGCTGTTCAGACACTGATTCCTGGCCATCTAGCCAGTGTCAGGTGTGGGATCACTTTTTTTTGTGAACCTCAAGTTGTTCCTCAGAAAAATAGGAGTAGATTTACTTCAAAACCCAGCTGTGCAACTCCTAAGCATATACCCAAAGTACGTTCCATCCTGCCACTGGAACAGTAGCTCAGCTGTATTCATTGCAGCTTTATGCATAATTGCAGGGAACAGGAAACAACATAGACAACTCTCAACCAAAGAATGGATAAAGAAAATCCGGAACATTTACGCATTCACGTATTTTTCAGATATATAAAAATGACATCATGAAATTTGCAGGCAAATGGATGAAACTAGAAAAAAATCATCTTGGGCGAGGTAACCCAGACCCCAAGAGACAAACATGGTATGTACTCACTTATAAGTGGATATTAGCTATTAAGTAAAGGATAATCATGCTACAATCCACAGAACCAGACAGGCTAAGTAACAAGAAGGGCTCTTGGAGTGGGTGAGGGGAGCCCATTCTCTATTTTTATCCTATCATTCCCCTATTTTCAATTTTATCATTTTTTGGTGTCAGATTCAAATACATTCTTATGGTTACTTTCATTCTTCCCAGTGATTTTAATCAATTTGGCCCAGTATTTTACTCTCTCATTGAGCAGATATCTTTCTAGGTGGTCCTCATCATTATGCTAATGTAAAGTTATGACTATCAATGTGAGTACTTTTAAAGATTGTTGCCAAATATAAACTTCATGAAGGCAAGATTTTTATCTCTGGTTCACTACTGTAATTCAATAGAACAAGGTTTGCTACATAGAAGAGGTATATACCATTTACTGTTAAAGGAATGAAACAATTATTGAACTGATAGTAATTAGAGAGAATAGTATTGTAAATTGTTCTGCAAACTACATAATATTCCAACTATGTATAATTTTGCTATTTCCTTCATTACTATTAAACAATGAAGCTAACCCCAGAGTAAATCAACAAAAACTTCCTTCTGTTCCAAGACAAATGAAGTGAAACATTGTTGCTCATTATGACTTTTGCAACACATACATTATGACTTTTGCAACACATGGTCATTATTTGGAAAAAAATGTGATTGTGAAAATTGTAAACTATGTCTCCTGTTATTTGCTGTCTTCTTTTCTTTCTTTCTCTTTTTTCTATCTTTTCCTTCCTTCCTTCCTTCCTTCCTTCCTTCCTTCCTTCCTTCCTTCCTTCCTTCCTTCCTTCCTTCCTTCCTTCCTTCCTCCCTCCCTTTACTTCTTTCTTTCCTTCTTCCTTTCTTCCTTTCTTTCTTTCTTCCTTCCTTCCTCCCTCCCTCCCTCCCTCCCTCCCTCCCTCCCTCTCTCTCTCTCTCTCCCCCCCTCTCTCCCTCTCTCTCTTTCTTTCTTTCTGAAACTAGTTAAAAGAGTTCTGTTCCATGTAAAGGTAGGTTAAGGAATGATCCTGAGAAATAATGGATAGAGTAATGTGGCTGGCTACAGAGCAGAACAGTTTCTAAATCAAGATAGCAGGCTGTCAGTGACAAGGGACACTCATTAGCATAACAGGCTCCTGATAAGCAACCTCCAGCCAATTGGCAATGAGTCATATCCTGTCACACTGCCTGGTATCTGCTCTCTGGAGCCCCGTTTCCTTTGCCACAGCTCATTCTGTCTTCCTCACTTTCGGAATGCCATGTCTCAGCTACAGTCTTTTGGTCTTTTTAGTTCTGCTGGTCAAATCGACTCAGACTTACATCAGCCAACAACCCTGGAATAGACAAGACTTTTCCTTTACTTGCCACCTGGAACCTGCACTGATGTCCTGCCTATTCTATTGCTGATGTCACCCTGGTGACCCTTAGCTTGATGATAGATATATAAAAATAACTTCATAATTCTACTACAAACTACAAGATCCATACTCTAGTATGAATATATTGTGTCTCCACCTTGGACTATCACAACATAGAACATATACTTTTTATTTAATGTATTAATTGAGACTATTGTCTTTACCATATATATTGTCTTTACTGCATATACTTGTGTATGTGTATTTATATATAATATATTCTATAAATTACACATTATTGATATGAAATTTAGCAGTGTTGTTGTTCTGTTTTAATGGATGGTTTTTATGTGTATGTAGCATGAAAATGAGCTCTAGTATGTAGAATGAATTATAAATAGGCAGAAAAGTGGCACTATTCCCACCAGATCTAGAGGAGAGGAGAACCCACTTAATTCTCTTGTAGCTTTTCTGGGTATCAAGGTTAAGATGCCCAGAGCTAAGTTAAGAATTCCCTGTCCCAATGGAAAAACAGATGCAGAGACCCACAGCCAGATATTAAGAAGAAAGATTCTAAGTGAGATATCTCCATCAAATCCCTCCCCTTAGAGCTCAGGGAATACCATGGAGGTGGGAAGATTGTAAAAGACAGAGGATAAGAAGCACACAGATCCTCTGAATCAACTAAGCAGGGTGCATATGAACTCACAGAATATGAAGCACCAAGCAAAGGACCTCCATGAGCCTATACCGGGTCCTCTACATATGAATTATGGATTCCAGTTTAGTGTTTTTATGGGGTGCCTGAGTATGAATGAGTGGGTCTCTCACTCTTGTGCCTATTCTTGGGGCTCTCTTCCTTCTGTTGGGTTGATGTGTCCAGCCTCGATGTGGTGATTGTTTGCTTTTTCTTAATATTTTTTATTTTGCTGTATTTGGTTGTTATCTCTCAGAAGCCTGTTCTTCTCTAACAAGAGAAAGAGAGGAAGTAAGTCTGGATGGACAAGGATGTGGGAGGAACTGGGATGAGTAGAGAGAAAGGAAACTATAATCTGGATATAATGTATTCTTAAAGAATTTTTTTAATAAAAGGGAAAAAAGAGAGAGAAATCCCTGACCAATGCTGCATTCCCCTGTATTTGCTGGCCCTTCTACACAAGATGGAACACTGCCATACAGTTGGGGTATCTTCCTCTCTACTTTGCTGTAGAAGACTTAGTTCTCAACAGAAATGTACTTAACTGGACACTGCTTTTTCCAACCTTGTATATAAGTAGAGTTAGCATTGGAGATCTTAGGCAAGAGAAACTTTTTTAAAATTTGTAATTGTTTGTACTGAAACATTTATATGGCACACTTTGGTAAAAAAAAATATATCAGTCTTGATTTTATACACTTTTATTTAAATTAAGACCAAATATATTTAAAGTTAAAAGTTAGTAAATAGAAACCAATTACCAAGTAAAGGTATATTGTGTATTTAATCCAGGTGATAACTTGTTTCAAGAACAATTATAAAACACCTGAAACTAGGAAATGTGAACATCATCCAGACTGAAAAGTTCACACAGGACTCTGACCTGCTGACTTCTGTTGATTTTTTTTTCTCCTGCATTCCTGGGATGCTGCTTTCTACCATTGCAGAGATGATCTTTGCTCATTTGTGCAGTCTAATCTCTCACCAAGAGACAGAAGAGGTTATTGATGATGCTTGCCTTGACTATTTGCACATTTGCCTCTATCATTATTATAATCCCTGCTAGATTTGCTTCATTGGAGAATATAACAGACGTAGACCCTTCAACATTAATGGGTTTTCTACGCTACTGAATTTCCCTGTGACTTTGCCCTATCTCTAAAAATTGATCTGACAGCACAGGCACCACTACCACACAAGAACTGACAGGCAGTGACAGTCGCTAGGAGGGAAAAGGGCTATGGAATGTACCATTAAATAGGAATCATTTTCAGAAATGCATCTGCAAGGCCACAAAGGGTCTTATTGTTTTAGGAAACACGGCTTCATTAATGAACTGGAGTTTTAAAGCTGAGTTTGTCAATATTTTGAAATTCTAATATTTCTAATTCTCTTCATTAACTTATTTGTATCTATATTTAAAATAATTTTAAGAGTCCATTTCATGGGATTTTTTAGAGATAGAGTAACTGAAATTCATTATCTCCTCAGCCCTATTCCCAGAGTAACTTTAATCAAAGAGAGTTTCAGACTGAAGACATACAATTCCTATTTAATTAGATGGGCCAAGGCATATAGATGAGCTAATATTTCTAGAGGCATCTCTAAGGCTTTTTATAAGGGCCATTATGTTTTACAGTGTCACAGGAAAAAAAGGAAGTTAAATCATGATTTTTACTAGGGCTGTAGAAAAAAAGCAATTGCCTTGCACTGTAAACAGGATTATTGAAACTACTTCTGCCTTAAGCCAAGAGTATGAGGCAGCTTTTGATGAGGTTAATGCATGAAGATTCATTTGGTATTTTCTCAGATATTAGAACAAGTGCACTGAGCAGGTAGACTTCAGCACTCTGCCTAGATGCTAAAGGAGTATTTCGAGGGGGAGTAGACACCCAATGTCTGACTTTCAGAGCATTCAGATTTTACAGTGGGATTTTCTCAGTTTTCCAATGGTAGTTACCTATGTACTCAGCTCAGCTGAAAGTTGTGTTTATAGTAAATTATACAAATGATTTTAAATAAATTTTGAGTAGAATTGACAACTCTAACTCTGTTCCAGTCTTTACTGGATGCTTCAAACAGCTTCCTGGAGTTTCTAAAAATACCCCACAGTTATTGTATTGAGAGACCCTTTTAGCCAGTGTTTTATTATGATCCTGCACGGTCTGCAACCATCTCCAGTATTGTAAGGTAGCCACTAGGCTGATAATAAGTTGTTCTGGAACTGCCCAGTACGTAAAGGCTAGAAAAATGAACACAGAGTAATGTTTATATATGGAAGGCCAATTTAACCTTTGCATTAATGTTTCATTTTAATTGACCCTAAAGCAGCTTATCATCTGTTACTTATTATTTTTATCTTTATATCTAAGATAGTCTCCTTCTTTAAAAAAAAAGATATAATGTTTTGATAACTCCAGAGACCCTTGGTGTATTACTATGTTTATTTTTGTCTTAACTTCACCCCAGTTAAAAATACTTAGCCTTGTAGCTTGTTCATTTTTTTAAAGTGGGATTTATTTTCCTAAGATTTTTAGTAAGATTCATTTTTTCTTACTTGATCTAATAGCATGTGAAGAAAAATTCATTATGCTGTTTCAACCAATAAATTGATAGGATTTATTGAGCACTAAGTATGTGCCATAGGCATGCACACCATTCTCAGACATTTAATCTGCTGCTTTTCTTGTTGAAAAAATGCATTAAGATATAATGAGAGGTACTGATATTATTCTAAAATAATTTGTTATAATAATCAGATTATCTGGAGAAAAATGATGTGAGTTTTGAAATTTGAAGTTACAATAAGCACAGGAGAGACACACTAAAGGAAGAGAGAAGAGACAATGGCCTCCCGTGAAAGAGAAACAGATCTGAGGTAGTCACATCTCAGAGGCAGAGCCTTATCACAGAGAATAAGTTAATAAATGCAACATAGTTTTATGTTTCAAAAACTGTAGAACTACTATGAGAGAACCGTGGAAATTTAGGTTTGCTTCCACTTGATGGTGCTATCTTGTTATACAAGATTTGAACCTATGATCAACAATTACATTTTAGAAATAAGCAGTCTGACATTAATTTCATTATTTAATATAGATTACTACTAATGTCCCAGAAAAGTTTTTTAAATGTCGGTGACTGAAAAAACAAAGTAACAAAAAATATATGTTGCTTAAGCATTACTACGTGAGGTGGTGAAATCAATTTTAAATGTATGAGAGAGTCCATATTTGAATAGAAAAATATCTTCCACTAGTTTCTTCTTTTAGGTTCAGAAGCACTTCTCCTGTCTTCTTTTCAAAGGAGTATTAGATTTTTGTCCAAAAGAAATTCTACCTTCCTGACACGCTTTCCTTTAAACCTGGAAACAACACTGTTGTGTGTCTAGTAGAAAAGTGGAGTTTTGTTTGAAGGGAGACATAGTACAGCTTGAACCCAGGGTTTTGTGCCTGCTGTAAAGTGAGCACTTATTACTGAGCTGTATCCCAGCCCTGAAGTAGAGTTTTATCAAGCCTATGGCTGCTAGGAGCATTGCCTCCAGATTTATTTAGCTTAATATTTTGGATCACGAGTAATTTTTATTCTTCCTTGTATTTTTACTTGTATTTTAAATACACATATTCATACTTGAAAACTTGAAAATGTAAAGAAGAGGAAAGAAAACAAAAATATCATAACTTAATGTTCATTGCTTTGTTTCCCAAATATGCACCTATGACTCTATCCAACAAGCACTGGCATTCAACATTAAACCAGGTCCTGGGGCTGACCTCAGGCTCAGAGTCACCAATGATGACAATCATGTCAGTCAGCTCTTCAGAGTAGGAAAGTTTGGCTACCATGGAGCACAAGGAACTCAGGTACACAGAGAGCAGATAACAAGTGAGCAGAAACATAGCCCTTCTTTTCTTCCCCCCTTCTCCCCTTCTTCATTTGTGGGAAAGAAGAAATCAAATCATGTTCACTGAAATTCAGATGAGAAGAAATGTGTAGAGGAAGGACATAAAAGGCCAAAATTAGGTTCAAACGTCAACTAAGGATTGCTGTGACCAATCAGTGACAGACCCCCACTCTCAGATTCAAGAACTATCATTTTTGAATGTGCTGAGTCATAGAGAAAACTCAGCCAGCCTTAATATGAGAGTTTGTGCCTAGTCTTAGTGCATCTTGTTATGCTGTGTTTTGTTGATAAAATGTTTTTGAATATATTGATCTCCTTAGCCCACTTCTTCCCCGATGTACCTCTGCTTCCCTATCCACCCAATTTTGTGCCCCCCCCCTTTTTTAATCCATCATGACCAATGTGCATCGTCATGGATACGTGGTCTTCCACTGGAGCATAGTTAAGCTACTAGGGGCCATATTCTTAGAAAAAGAAATATTTCTCCAAGTAGTTTACAATTTATAATAGCTCCATGGCTGAGGATGAGATTTGGTGGCCACATTTCCTCTCTAGTCTGGATTTGTACTGGCTTGAGCTTGTAGTTTTGTTCATGTGTAGAGTTGCCCTGCTGTGTCCAGAAGACAATGTTTCCCTAGAGTTATGTACAGTCTCTCGCTCTTATACCATGTGTACCTCTTCTTTTGCAGTGGTCTTTAAACCTTTGGAGGAGTGGGAATGTTCCATTTAGGGATGAGAATTCTGTAGTCTCCTGTTCTCTTCATGTTGGACAGCTCTAGGTCTTTGTGTTAATTGCCATCTACTACAGATAGAAGCTTATTGGATACCAGTGAGGAGAGCAGGTAGGCTAACAGTAGATCTTCACCTTTTTGTCCTCTCCCTCAAATCCATTCCCCTAGTTTCACCCATAGTCAAGTAACAGACTACCTGCCTCAACCTTCTCACTCTCTCTCTAGTCCTTATCTACAGAAGGTCACCTATCACACAGATCTTCTCCTCCAACCTTCCACTCCCCAGCCCCTTCCTTTATCCCAGCCCCATATTTCAGCATGCATTCTCTGGAAACCATCCACCAAGCCTACCAGAGAAGCAAGTAGGCTAGCAAAGCAAATAGACAAGCTTCAGATTTTCATTCCCCGCCTCTCCTCCAAATCCAATCTCCTAGTCTCATCCCCAGCTCTGAAGCAGATGACATGCTGTGTCTGTCTACAAACTGAGCCAAACAGTAGGTGATAGAAGAAAAATTTCAAACTGAAGATGTTAACCACATCCAAGAAAGCATAGTTGTACAAAAATCCCAGGCCAGTAAATGGAAAGAGGGGATAAAAATCACACCACTAGAACAAAGTAACAGAAATCAGTGTCACTGGTCTTAATTCTGCAATAAGAAGACACAGATTAACAGGATGGATGTGAAAACAGAACCCATCCTTCTGCTGTAACCAAGGAACACACCTTAGCATCAAGGATAAACATTACCCCAGGGAATAAGGATGGGTAAAGATATTTATTCCATGTGAATGGACCAAACTAGTACAGTCAATTTAATATCAGATAAAATAGACTTCAAACTGATACTAATCAGAAGAGATCAGAAAGGATAATACACACTCAACAAAGGAAAAATCTGCCAAGAGAATGTTGCAATTATTAACATCTATGCACCAAAAACAAAGGCTCATAAGGTCATAAAATAAACATTATTAAAACTTAAATCACATACTTATATTCACACATGTGATAGTGGTGACTTCATTGCCCTATTGTCTCCCCCTCCAAAAAAAAACCACACACACACACACACACACACATAAAAAAAAAAAAACA
This sequence comes from Peromyscus maniculatus bairdii, assembly GCF_049852395.1. Classification (NCBI taxonomy): domain Eukaryota; kingdom Metazoa; phylum Chordata; class Mammalia; order Rodentia; family Cricetidae; genus Peromyscus; species Peromyscus maniculatus. The sequence continues at coordinate 12,157,888 of NC_134853.1, forward strand.
ACAACAACAACAAAAAACAGGCCATCTACACAAAGACTAAGCAGACAAATGTTGGAGATAACTGATGCCAGAAAACCAAATGGACCTAACAGATATTCACAGAATATTTTACGCAAACACAAAAGAATACATCTTCTTCTCAGAACCTCATGAAGCTTTCCCAAAAATTGATCACATATTTGAATACCAAGCAATTCTCAACAGATACAAGAAAACTGAAATAACTCTCTACACCCAGTATAACCACAAAACAAAAGTGCCCTGGACCACATGGTTTTAGAGCAGAATTCTACTAGACTTTCAAAGAGGAGTTAATGCAAATCCTCCTCAAATTATTCCACAAAAGAGAAACAGAAGAAACATTGCAAAATCAATTATATCAGGTCACAGTTACCCTGAAACCCAAACCACAGAAAGATTCAACCAAAAAGAAAATTATAGACGAATTTCCCTTATGAACTAGGTGCAAAACTAGTCAATAAAACACTCAAAAACAGAACCCCAAAACACATAAAAATGATCATGCACTATGATCATGTAGGCTTCATTTTAGAGATGCAGGGATGGTTCAACATATGAAAATCAGTCAGTGCAGTCCACTATATAAACAAACTGAAAGACAAAAAACAAATGATCATTTCATTAGATGCAGAAGAGACCTTTGACAAAATTCAATACCACTTAATGATAAAAATTCCGGAGAGTTTAGTGAAACAATGGGCATATCTCAACATAATAAAGACAGTTTTACAGCAAGCCTATAGCCAATATTAACTTAAATGGAGAGAAATTCAAAACAATTCAACTACAATCAGAACTAAGACAAGGTTTACCAGTCTTTCCATACCTATTCAATATAGTAATTTAAGTCTTAGCTAGATCAATAGGAAACCTGAAGAAGATAAACGGATACAAATTGCAAAGGAAGAAGTCTAAGTATCTTTATTTTAGGTGATGGGATAGTATCCATAACTGTTCCTAAAAAAAAAATGGAATGGTAAACTCCTACAGCTGATTAACACTTTTATTAAAGCAGCGGGATACAGAATTAACTCACAAAAATAAGTAGACTCTTATTTACAGATGACAAATTGAGTAATAAATCAGGGAAATAATACCTTTTACAATAGCTTCAAATAATATAAAATATCTTAGGGGCAACTAACCAAGCAAATGAAAGACTTGTATGATAAAACCTTCAAGACATTGAAGAATGAAATTAAAGAAGATAACAGAAGACAGAAGAATCTCCCATTCTCATGAATCATTAAGATTAATATAGTAAAAATAGCTATTCTATCAAAATCAATCTACAGATTCAACACAATTCTCATCAAAATTAACACAATTCTTCACAGGCATTGAAAGGACAATTGACAGCTTCATATGAAAACAAAAATAAACCTAGGCTAACTAAAACAGTCTTGAGTAACAAAAGAATTGCTCGAGGAATCACCATACCTCGTTTCAAATTGAACTAAAGCTGTAGTAATGAAAACAGCATGGCATTGGCGCAAAACAGACATGCTGGTCAATGAAACCAAATTGAAGACCTAGATATAAATCCACACATCTATGGACACCTGATATAAAGAAGCCAGAAATACACAATAGAAAATGTAAAGTATCTTCAATAAATGTGCTGATCAAGCTGGATGTATGTATGTAGGAGAATGTAAATATACTTATCACCCTGCACAGAACTCAAGTCCAAGGGGATCAAAACATAAAACCAGATACACTGAATCTGATAGAAGAGAAAGTGGGGAATAGCATTGAACTAATTAGCACAGGAAAAGACATTCTGAACAGAACATTGTTAGCACAGGCGCTAAAATCAACCATTAATATATGGGATATCATGAAACTACAAAGCTTCTTCAAGGCAAAGTACAGTCATTCCGACAAGAAGCAGCAGCCTACAAATGAGAAAACATGTTTACCAATCCACATCCAATATATGGCTAATATGCAGAACTAATAAAGAACTAAAAAAAAATCCTAGATATTAAGAAAACAAATAACCCAATTTATAAATGGGATACAGATCTGTGCTGGCTAATTTTATATCAACTTGACACAAGCTAGTTACCTGAAATGTAGGAACTTTAGTTGAGAAAATGCCTCCATAAGATCCAGCTGTAAGGCATTTTCTTAATTAGTGATTGATAGGGGAGGACTCAAACCATTGTGGGTGGTGCCATCCCTAAGAAAGCAGACTGAGCAAACCATGAGAAGCAAGCCAGTGAGCAGCACCCCTCCATGGCTTCTGCATCAGCTCCTGACTGCATATTCCTGCCCAGTTTGAGTTCCTGTCTTGACTTCCTTCAAAGATGAACAGGAATATGAAAGTGTAAGCAAAATAAACCCTTTTCTCCCCAACTTATCTTTGAGATTGTGTTTTGTTGCAGTAATAGAAACCCTAACTATGTCAAGATCTATAGAGAGAATTCTCAAAAGTGGAAACTCAAATGACTAAGGAACATTTGAAGAAAGGCTCAAAATTTCTAGTCATCAGAGAAACGAAAATCAAAACTACTTTGAGATTTCAGCTTACATCTGTCAGAATCTACGAACAGTAAAACAAATGACAGCCCATAGTTGCTAGGATATAGAGTAAGGGGAACACTCATCCACTGTTGGTGGATTTGCAAATTTATACAACCATTGTGGAAATTAGTGTGGCTGTTCTTTAGGAAGATGGGAATTGATCTATCTCAAGATCCAGCTATACCACACTTAGAAATGTACTCAAAAGGTGCTTCATCCTACCATGGAGACACTTGCTAAACAATGCTATCACTGCTTTATTCACAATAGCCAGAAATTGGAAAAAAGCTAGGTGTCCTTCATTAGGTAACAGATAAAGAAAATACGGAAATATACAGAAAGGAATATTACTTAGCCATTGAAAAATGTAATTCAGAGGTAAATGGATGTCACTAGAAAAAAAAATCATACTAAATGAGGTAACCCAGACCCAGAAAGGCAAATATATGTCTGCTTATATGTGGATATCAGCTATTAAATTATTGATAAGCAGCTACAAGCCACTGAACCATAGAAGTTAGGTATAGAGAAAGGCTGTGATGGGATAGATATGTCTTCCTAGAAAGTGAAATAGAATAAATAATTATGGATGAACAGGTGGGGGGCTGACATGGGATGATCAAGTGTGGAAGGAAAGGAAAGGGAATATGGGGAAACATGACTAAAAGTATGAATCATTTGAGGGACAGTATGGAAATTTAATATAGTAGAAGCTTCTTAAAATATATAAATATATGAAGGTAATCTAAAATAAATCACCAAATAATGGGAGGACACAGCCTCAGTTGGCCATCTTTTGTCACCAAACGAAGCTTCCAGTACTGGGAATGGGTTACATTAATTTGAGTTGTTGGCCTACAGGGTCCCTTGGGGATCAAGGAGCTTTTCTATTCCTCTCCCTTTCTTTTTATTTATCTTCTTTATTATTATTTTAGGGAAACACAAATTATCTTTTTTATATACCTTTTATTATTTTTTTACTCTCTTTTTTTAATCATACCGATACTTTGTGTATATATTATGGCTTACAGTTGTATGGTTTTTAGGGGGTTCCTGAGTGTTTGTAAGAATGAATCTCTGTGTCTATATCTGCTTTTTGTCCCTTTCTTAGGTTCTTTTCCTCCTGTGTGTTTTTTTCCTATCAAGATGTGTTTGGATTTTTGTTTTGTCTTCATTTCTTTTCATGTATTATCCCTTAGAAGTCTGTTTTCTGATGAGAGATAGAAAGGGGATGTATCCAAATGGGTGGGGAGGTGGAGAGTAAGTAGAAGAAGGGGATAAGGGAAAAGCATGATCAGGATATATTGTATGAAAAAAATCTATTTTCACTACGAGAAAAAATAAAAAGGGGTTTCATGAGTGATTACTAAGAGACACACTGATCTGTGTGTGTAAAATGATAAGTCAGTCATTAGCAGACAGTTAGGTACTATGCACATTTAACAAAGTAATAACAGTAAGTTCTTTTCTTCAGCCTAGAACATGTTTAACCAAAGATTTGGAGCCAGGTATGTATTGCATCTTACAGAACAGGACTTAAATCTAGTCAGAAAACAGTTATTCTTTAATGTTTATGCCATTGTGTGCCAGTGAGCATGCCTAGCCAAGACAGTGATGCTGTAGCTCATGGGATTCATAGCCGGACATAAACTGATGCTTACTGTTGTCCTTCAGTAGCTTTTGAAGCATCTTTTAGCATGATGAAAGCTAGTTAGTAGGGATGAAGTTTCAGACCAATTGCTGCCTTAATTTCTCCATCTCTCCATGTTTGACTTGGGTATACAGTGTCATCAGAATTGGGATTGTATCATCACATTCTAGATGGTAACTATGAGCAATAGCAGTAGCCTGCAGTGTTTGGAGCTATGGGACCTTATTTGCAGAACCCCGAGAGGAGAAATGAAGGTTTAAAACTGTCTTTGAAAAAAAGAGGTCATTTAGTTCATACATGATGTGGTGGTTTGAAAGAAAATGGCCCTGGAAGTGGCACTATTAGGAAGAAGTATGCAATTGTGGGGGTAGGCTTTAAGGTCTCTTTTGCTCACGCTTCTCTCAGAGTGACAGTCAGTCAACTTCCTGTTGCCTGCAAGATGTAGCCAGCACCACATCTGCCTCCACACTGCCATGCTCCCTGTCATGATGATAATGGACTGAACCTCTGAAACTATAAGCTACCACCTCAATTAAATGTTTATTTTGTAAGAGTTTCTGTGGTCATAGTGTCTCTTCACAGCAATAAGAACCCCTAAGACACTGGATAACAATAGCAGGTTACTCTGCGAAGTTGAGGATCTAAATGAGATGTTTTTAAAGGCTAAATTGTCAGATATTTTGATCACTGCTGCTTTTGCAATATTACAGGAGCATTAGTATAAACCACATATGGTTGGAACTTAAAACCAGTTAGAGATCTATAATATATATGTATATATATACATACATATATATATATATACCTTGATTATATTAATGCATAAGTATTCACAAACAATGAATTGGAAGCAGTCATTCAGTTATTTTGTTCTCAAATATATTGGAGGGAGAATGAATTACACAGATCATGACATAAATTTTAAAAATCGTTTTTTTTTATAAACTATGATATTTATTTTGGGGGAAATATTTTCCTTCCTTCCTTCCTTCCTTCCTTCCTTCCTTCCTTCCTTCCTTCCTTCCTTCCTTCCTTCCTTCCTTCCTTCCTTTCTCCTCCTCCCAGTCTTCCTTATTCTTCCTCTCTTGTCATACCATGTGAAGATTTTGAGGAGAATGGCCTCCATAGCTCAGATGTTTAAATACTTGGTCCTCAGTTGGTAGAACTGTTTGGTAAGACCTAGATGTGACCTTGTTGGAGGAGGTATGTCACTAGGGCTGGCTCTGAAGTTTCAAACACCCATACTTTCCATGTCTCACCATCTTTCTCATGCTTGAGGATCAAGACATAAGCTTTCAGGTACTACTTTGAAGCCATGTCGACTTTCTGCTTCCATGCTTCCTGCCATAATGGTCACAGGCTCTAACTCTCTAAAAATACAAGCCCCAAGTAAATGCTTCTTTTTTTAAATTGCTTTGGTCATAGGGTCTTATCACAGCAATAAAAATGTAGGTAAGACACCATCCATCTACCAGGAACTTCTTGTTTTGTTTTATTTTGTTATGGTGCAGAGTTTCACTGTTTCCCAGACTGGACTTGAATTCATTATGCAGCTTACCTCAGCTACAAAGCAACCCTGTCTCTGCCTCACCAGGGTACAGATTATATACATTTACCATCACATTTGGTTCCTCAAACTATTTCAAATATCAATGCCTTTTGTCTTCACCTCTCAAACTTCACAATTTACCAAGCAATCAAGCTAAGCTTAAATGCTTCTACAACATAAAGCATCTTGGCTGTCTTGATTTACTCTTTCATATCTCACTTGAGAAAAAAAATAACTGTAATTTATTTAAAACCAAGTATTTGCTTATACATGTAATTTTCAAGATAAAAAATGTATTCAAGTTAAAGGTGAGCATCCATAATTTCTCACACTACTTACACTTGCTTAGGACTGAGCAACAATCCTTCCAGCTTTCTCATGCTCAGTCCATGTCTTATAGAAAATAAGGCCACCTATATCATATGGTAATGGATTTGTTGTTATTGTTTTGTTTTCTTTAAGACTTTTAAAATTATCTGTGTATGAGTGGGTGGGTATGGTTTGTGCACATGAGTGCAATTGCAGGCAGGAACTGGAATAGAATATTGAGGTCCCTGGAGCTGGAGATGCAGATGGCTGTTAGATGTCTGACATGTTTTGGTGAACAGAACTCTGACCCTCTGCAAGATCACTGTATTCTCTTAGCAGTTAAAGCATCTCTCCACCCCCAAACTATAAGTTTGTAAGAAGTGAACTGTTCACAAAAATAACAAGTTATTTTCTTCTGTAAAAATACCAAAGTTGGATCAGTGAGGTGCCTCAGTTAATAAAGGCATTTGCCTTCAAGCCTGAAGACCTGAATACAATCTCCAGGGCAGATATGATGAAAGGAAAGAATGAACCCCACAACATTGTCTTATGACATCTGCATTCATGGTGATGTATGTGGGTAATTGTGTAGGCAGTCACACACACACACACACAGAGAGAGAGAGAGAGAGAGAGAGAGAGAGAGAGAGAGAGAGAGAGAGAGAGAATAAATAAATAAATAAATAAATAAATAAATAAATAAATAAATAAATAAATAAATGTCAATCTATTTACATTTTTATCTTTCTCTCATATATTACATCCTGGCTGCAGTTTGCCCTGCCTCCACTCCTCTCCACTCCCACCTCCCTTCTCCCCCAGATCCACTGCTCTTCTATTTCCCTTCCAAAAAGAGCAGGCCTCCTAGGGATATCAACCTAACACAGCATAACAAGCTACAATAAGACTAAGCACAAACCCTCATCTCCATACTGGACAGAGCCACCCAGGAAGAGGAAAATGATCATAAGAGCAGGCAAAGAGTCAGAGAGACTCTGACTCCCACTGTTAGGAGTCCCCCCAAAACACCAAGCTTCACAAATATAACATATATGCAGAAGACCTAGTGCTGACCCATGCAGGCTCTGTGATTGTTGCTTCAGTCTCTGTGAGCCCCAATGAGCCCTGATTAGTTGATTCTGTGGGAATCAACTCATGGTGGCCTCAACCCCTCTGGCTCCTACAGTCCTTCCTCCCCATCTTCTGGGTGGTTCCCTGAGCTCCACCTCATGTTTGACTGTGAGTCTCTGCATCTGTTCCCATCAGTTGCTGGATGAAGCCTCTCTAATGAAGGTTAGGCTAGGATCTGATCTATAAGTATAGCAAAATGTCATTAGGAATCATTTCATTACCCCAGCACATCTTGTAGGCAGGGCAAATTGTAGGTCTACAGTTTTGTGGTTGGGTTGATGTCCAAATCCCAATGCTGGAAATCTTGGATGGTTACAGAAGATGTCTAGGTCAGGTTCTATATCTTCTATTACTAGGAGTCTTTGCTGAGGTCACCCTCATAGATTCCATTGCACTAGCTTTCCACACCACCTCCCAAATGACCCCAAATTCCAGTCTCACCCCATACTCTTTCCCTCCATTCCTCAATGTGCCCTACCTGATCCCTCCTGTTCCCATCCCTACTATCCCATTGAAATTGTTTACAGAATTGAGTGCAAATTTGATTTTGAATAGAGGAACCTTGTTGCTGGAGGGCTTTTCTCCAGGTTCCCCAAGCCCCGCAGTTCCACAATCCACTTATAAAATAATCACTCAGATGCTTATATCACTTATAAACTGTATGGCCGTGGCAGGCTTCTTGTTAACTGTTCTTTTATTTTAAATTAACCCATTTTTATAAATCTATACCTTGCCACGTGGCTGGTGGCTTCCCAGCGTCTTCACATGCTGCTTGTCCTGGCGGTGGCTGCAGTGTCTCTCCCCTCAGCCTTCTGCTTCCCAGAATTCTCCTCTCTCCTTGTCCCACCTACTTCCTGCCTGGCCACCTACTTCCTGCCTGGTCACTGGCCATCAGTGTTTTATTTATATATAGAGCAATATCCACAGCACTTCCCTTTTCTTCTTTTTTTAAAAAGGAAGGTTTTAACTTTAAAATGGTAAAATTACATATAACAAAACAATTATCGAGCAAGAATTAGTTACAATACTAAAGATGTCCTATCTATCTTATATTTATGAGTTTAAGGTTTTATAGCTAAATTATCTTTTATCATAACTGAGGAAATTACAACTATCTAGTTTTCAACCACATCAAAGACCTGAGAAGGAACATAATGGTACCTGAGAAATGGTAGATGGATGCAAGCAACTTTCGGGAATCTTGCAAGAGTAGACCAAGACAGCTGGCAGCCTGGACAGTCACCTAATGTTTCTCAGCATTGTTGGTGCATTCAAATTGGCTACAGGCCTAGAGTATCTGACAGACCATTTTCAGAAGCAGGATTTCTGAAAGACCATCTTACCCTGTCTTGGCAGAGTACAGTGGTCGCTTTCCTTGTGTCCCGCTTGTCCAGAAAGGAGAGCATTGCATTTGTACTGTCAGCCATCAAGGCAAGGGCAGTTCTTTGCCCAGTAGGCCATTTTGTGCCAAGAAGACAAACTTCCCAATGGAAATGTCTTAGAAGCCCAACATTCTCTCGGGATCAAATTGGTGCAGCCAGGAGCAATTGTGTCTCATGTCAACAGAATTCTAAGTTATTTAAATGCCATATTCTCTAGGTCTATGAAGTGTTTGAAGATTATCTATCTGAAATATATCTATGTATACCTAGAAGACTTAACTAACATGGCTACAAATATGATTATCATAGATGACTGATTATTAATCTATTTTTAATTATCCATTACAATTTTAAATGAGTTAAACATAATACCTCAAACAAGAATAGAAATATATATATACAGTATAACAAAATTAACTTCAAGTTTGTATCAATTAACTAAAATTTATACCAATGTAAAACATTTTAAACATAAACTAAAATCTATACCAATGTAAAACATTTTAAACAAGTTGTTCTTTAAAAGTAGGTTCATTAATCTACCCTTTTATCTTATCATCTCCACATCCTCCTATATATCTAATCATATCCCCTTTTACTTTTTTTGAAAGAGATCACATTTATAATCAACCTGTTTTAAATAAAAATATTGGTTTTTCTCTGTCCCACACCAGAGGGCTCTTCTGATTTGGGACACAAGAATCTCTTAACCATTTTTTTTTTAAAGCAATATGTCTGGGTTTAGAGGGGGAGTGAGCCAATTCCACCTCTAAAGCCAGCTTGGTATATTTGGGAATTTGGGCGTAGCATCTCTTACTACTTCATGCTGGAGGGGGGCGCTGTATCTTATGGGGAAGCAAAGAAAATTTTAAGCCTATGGGGTAGTCCGTGAGGCTGTATTGTGTGAACCAGTTGCCTTGAAACCGCTCTGGATGTTGGATCATCTGGGCCATGGTGTCATCAGAGACCTTTCAGGGGGTCTTGGCTGGTGAAACCTGATGTATCTTAATCTGGAACAAATCCACAGTCTCTGGCTTTCTGTGGAAACAAAAGCAAAACCTCTTTTCCAAAGTAACATATCCTTATATCCAAATTTTGAAGTCAAGGTACCTTTAAAATATACATTTTGGCATAACTGAACAGCTTTTGCAATCAAATGTTTTTCTTCAGTTACGAATATCAAAGACAACATAATCCAGATTCTCTGTGTGGTAGCCATCTTTACGTGGCTTATTTTTTATATTACCTTGAGCCTATTGCTTTAAACTGCACCATTCTAAGGCTGAAACCGCGCTGTGGCAGCTGGCTCCGCCCACTTCAGCTTACCAACATGGCAGTGGTACGTTTTCCGCCAGCTCTGGGAGTCATCAAGTCTCAGAAATAGTGGGTCTAAGCTTTTTATCAAAGCAGCGTGTAGCCCAGAAACCTTTTTTTTTTTTTTTTTTTTTTTTAAAAAAAAATACTGGTAAAGACTAAATCTACCACACAGCGTAATGTGCCGCTGGCAGACGCCTCATTTCTGCCATACTGCCGGTCAAACGCACACGCCAGGAACCCGCCAGTGTTCAAACCCGCATTTTGCGGCGTCTAGCTGCTCGTATGAGACAAGAAGCAGGAACCTGGTTTTGGCTCTGTTTAGAATTGGTTAATGCTGTGGATATTGCTCTATATATAAATAAAACACTGATGGCCAGTGACCAGGCAGGAAGTAGGTGGCCAGGCAGGAAGTAGGTGGGACAAGGAGAGAGGAGAATTCTGGGAAGCAGAAGGCTGAGGGGAGAGACACTGCAGCCACTGCCAGGATAAGCAGCATGTGAAGACGCTGGGAAGCCACCAGCCACGTGGCAAGGTATAGATTTATAAAAATGGGTTAATTTAAAATAAAAGAACAGTTAACAAGAAGCCTGCCACGGCCATACAGTTTATAAGTGATATAAGCATCTGAGTGATTATTTTATAAGTGGATTGTGGAACTGCGGGGCTTGGGGAACCTGGAGAAAAGCCCTCCAGCAACAAATGGCGCCCAACGTGGGGCACGAACCCACGACCCTGAGATTAAGAGTCTCATGCTCTACCGACTGAGCTAGCCGGGCCACCTACTTCCTGCCTGGTCACTGGCCATCAGTGTTTTATTTATATATAGAGCAATATCCACAGCAGAACCTAATGGACAAAGTATTTTGAAATAATGTGCCTATTTAGAACCATTAGGACAGTGAAAATTATAATTTACTGTGGAATCTTTCTGTATATTTTTCAAGATGTGTGTGTGTGTGTGTGTGTGTGTGTGTGTGTGTGTGTGTGTGTGTACAGGTGTGCATGAGCACAGTATAAGTGCATGTGTTTGTACTCATGTTTTCCCACTGGTGAACTTTTGGAAGACAGTGGATGATGCAAGGTGCCTAGCTCTGTTGCTGTTCAGTTTATTTCCTCAAGACAGAGCCTCTTGCTGAATCTGCAGCTACACGGGCAATCAACAAGCTCACCACAGTGCCACAGCTACAAGTGCGCACTGAGTATGCTTGGCTTTTTATATGGGTATTTGAACCCATATCTTTAGGTTTGGGCAGCAAGCACTCTTAAATCTTGAGCTATCTCCCCAGGCCTGTATGTTTGAACTCTCAGGAAAGCTGCTGGCTTGATTATAATTTTGTTTAAAGAAAGTGTACTCAACAAAGGGAATTATTCATTCATTGCCTTTGAAAGCACACAAAAATGGACCCTGTCACAGTATTCTCTGTCCTCATTGTATATGTTTATGTAACTATCCTTTTTCTTTTTGTTCACATCTTCAGATTACAATAACTTAGCCTATAATTTCTTGTAATACTTTCTCAGGTTTGATCCAGCCATTTCCAGTTAACTGATGTTTTTCTGTACATGGACATTGTATTGAAAGTTCACATCATATTGAACTAGTTGGTCAACAGACACATTTTAATTCCACAAAGTGGAAAAGGCTATTGGAAAATTTTAAGAGAGTTTATTGGAAAAAAACTTGAGGTGGGTTTTAATTGAGGCTTGCCGAAATAAGAACTAAAAAAATACCCTGAATTTAAACATGTTCTTATTTTCCCTGTTCTTATTAAAACAAAATTCTTTTTCAATCTATCTTCCCAATTTTTTCTCTAGACTGCAATTTTTTCCCAAGAACCAAGAAGTCTGGGTTCTTTGTTTTTCCGACTGGTTCCCATACCGAGAGCCTACATGTCACACGTGTCAGTCCCATGTGCTAGATGGGAATATGTAAACTGTTGAAAACAACGGGATGGTTCAGACAGACAGCATGAAGCACTGAGAGATTTGTTTGGGTAAATCGGCACAGTGTTCACAGTTCTGTTTATATTATTTGCCTGCTGATTTTGTTACTGTATTTCTTATTGTTTAATATACAGCAACCAGCGCAGGCACCTGCAGAGCTTTTCAAAATCAAACAGCCTCCAACGACAGACAAGCACTTTCTTAATTCAGATAAAAATTTATTTTCTCCGGTTTTCCAAAGTGTACAGCACAGCATGCCCAATTTAAACAAAATTTCAGCCAAATAGTGAAGTGATGGCAATGTTGATTTTTCAGGCAAGGTTGACTAAAGGTGGGGGCAGCATTTTTCAGTGAGAGCCGCCCTGAAAACAGAAGTATCTTCCCGGGAGACCATACCAGGAGGGCTAGCTCCCCTTTCAAAGGAGCTGCAGCATAACCTAGTGGAGAGACCCCACACCGGGGATGGGGGTCTCGGGTTCCCAAGTCTGGTGGTGAAATCACCAGTCACTGAGCCAGTCCTGGCTCTAGGACAGGATGTACAAACAGCCAGTGTCCCTGAGAGGAAAGCACAAAAAATGGCAGATTTCATTAGGTAGATTTTATATTTGAATGAGCCCTTAAAGATCATAGTTAAATGGAACAGTACATGTAACCATGTTCTGCACGTGCACTTTTAGCTCGAACATGTGCTAATACCTGGCTTGCCATTGCCTTAGGAAGAAGGGTGGGTATATGGGATGAGAGTACTGATTTTTGTCTCAATACTTCATGTAAAATGTAGGCTTTTGATAGTTTACATTTGGTAAATGTAAAAATATGGTGTACTTGCATGTGTGATTTGTGTGTAGGTGTGTGCCTGTATATGAATGGGGGGGCGTTGTATATACCCATAAATAACTGATTTATACTTTTAGCAACATGGTATACTTTATGAATTGAAGCTCTTAAATTTTGGGGGGATTATTCATTGTTTATATTTTAAATTTATTCCTTGTGAATGTTATGGTTCATATTAATAATTTATTTTATGAAATCTAGTGATTTTTTTACATTAGTTATTACAAAAGATTAAACCAAAAATGTGTAAGACAACTAACGGGAAAGATATATATTAAATCCTTTGTTTTACCAGAAAATGAACTCACTTTACTTTCACAGATGTCATTAAATTTTCTTTGCAAACACATGATTAAACCATAAGGACTTGAGAGTGTCAAAAAAGAAATGTATAAAGTTTCCACACCCCAAATCTCATTGGTATATTTGACAATAAAATATTGCTATGTTAGCAATTACAAATATTCCATTTTTTATCTTTGGATTCAATTAAGATATATTGAATATCCCATTTCTGGACACAGAAATTAGGAGCAAAATATGGTGCCGTATCTGTGAAGAAGCACAGCAGAACCCGAAAAGGTGGCTTCAGATGACAGCGACCACCTCTGCCATTTCTATCCCTTTCTGGATAGATCTTTAGTTGGGGCTTCATAATTTCATTGGGATTAATTTTCCCACATTCTGAAGGCACTTATCTCATTTTCTGGATTCAGAAGAGGATCAGCCTGCACACAATCTATTTCACTTATCTTTCAGAACAGCAGCACATGATGAAAAGAGATTCGTGCTGAATGGATATATTTGTCATTGTCTGTGGTGCCTAGATTATAGGAATATTACCCAGATGATTTTTTTCTCTGAACAGAATGGGACATACTTATGCATAAATAAATCATATGCAATTTAATAACTCTCATGCTTACTAATTCCCATTTTAGTCACAATTAATACTCTTAACTTGGCCGTAAGGTATTTATTCTATGACAAATATATTTTCTTCATTATGGAAGAAAGAACAATTTTCTATAGACGCTTGTACAATAAAGCCTTGGAGAGATTCATTTGGACCCCTTTATTGTTTGAAGTGTCTTTAGCTGCATCATGTCTTGCTAGAATAGTATTGCTGTTGATGTCAAACTGTGTATTCATGCTGCTTTGCTGTTCTCTGGCTCCACACACACGTAAACATACAATCTGAGGTAAGATAAATATTTCTAAACATTCCTGTCCTTTTTATACAAACAACCTGGATTCTTTGAATTTTCCCTCATTTTATAGATGAAAAGGAAGAGAGCAGGCAAAAGACAGGCAGACTCAATAAAACATAAATCAAAGTGCTAAACTTGTGAAATCTTGATAGATGCCACTCCTCCAGTGGTGACAATATAGGGGACACATTTCACTTTTAAACTTTTTTCCATTAGTTTTTTTGACAGCAGTACACTAGTTCAGCTTTAATGAGATCCCAATGTAAAAACTTCAGGGCTAAATGAAAGAGACAAATCAAAAGAACCAAATGATTGCCATTTAATGTGAAGGAATGAAAGTGCAAACCATCGCCGTATGACATCTAGCCAGGCTAGTCACCGAAGAGTGACAGGTAGAACAATTCAAAGTTACTGATCTAAAGACGGAATAACAGCTTCTGTGTTTGAAGGGCTCAGAAGATGAAGAAATAAAACAGACTTCGAGATGAGACATGGTTACACCTTCTAAATTTTGTGCCCCGCTGTCAGCATCATTTGAATGGCCTTGTTTATATTTCCTTTCTGAAATCAGGTGATTGAGAAAATTAATTTTTCAGCTCATTCTGTGGGCCTTAGGATTTGCTCTTCTGATATTTTTGAAGGCAAACAAGAATATCACACAATATATTTGCATATGAAACTATGTATTGGTGGCTCCTACTCTACAGTGTAAAGCACCCATATTTGAGAGTGTACTGGTTCTGCTTTGATTTGAACTATTGATCGTTTTCGTATTTAAAAATAACTTAAAATTTTGTATTTTCTTCTTAGTCCTTTATCTCTAAAATCTAAAGAAAAATCATCAGTTCGTTGTTTCCATAAGCTTTCTTTCTTTCTTTCTTTCTTTTTTTTTTTTTTATCAGTGAAATAACCTATTGTAGTTACCCCTGGAAACAATAATCCGTAATTGCTGCTTTCAGTCCTAATTTCGCCTGTCCCTACTTTTTCATCTCAATCTAATCTAAACCTATTTGAGCAAATAAAATGATATTTACCTCATCCTCTGTTACAAGCTTTCAAGATTACAGGCTTCAGGAAAAATCAATACAAAATACCAGCTTAGCATCAGGTCTGTGCTCAGTAAGAATGCTAACTTCTCTTCCCAGGATTTCTGGCTCTCGGCTGTCCTGGAGTGGAAACAGAACTTAGGCCATTAAAATGAAAGAAAAGGAGGAAAGAAACAAGGAGGAAAAACCTTCCAGAGATGTGCTGGGTCCAGGGTTAGAAGCCACTTTTAGCTCACAAACCAAAGCGGAGGAGTGTGGTCAAGCTCCCAACCTTTAACACTTGTTTCTGCATGACACATCTTACAGAGTTCACGAAAAGGGGGTTCTTGACCTCGAAGATGGTGTTTTTTTCAGTCTCAAATACCATCTTCCTTTATTATTTATTGGCCTCAAGCAGTTGGGACTCTAGGTATCATGCTATGTGGCTGGTTGATTTAAGGAAGTGGGCACCTCTCTGTGGGGAAATCTCATGAGGAAAAAAAAAATCCTATTACTTTCCAAAAAGATTACTTCATTTACTTCCCAGAATAAGCTTTCAAAGCAAACACTAGAATGTTGAGTTTGTAAACTATCAAGAATTCTCAGAAGGTTTGCCCTTTTTTTTTTTTTTTTTTGATGTTTCAAATGGAAGCTTATTTCAGGTGTTTTTGGTGTTTGCTTCATTTTGTTTGGCAGGTGTGATGGTGATGTGTCCTTATTGTATCAGGTCCTTGTGAACAGGAATAGGGGTTGGTATACATACCAAACTCTTTTGGTGTAAAAGAGTGGTTCTCAACCTTCCTAATACCGTGACCCTTTAATACAGCTCCTCATGTTCTGGTGACTCCCACCCATAAAATTATTATCATTGCTACTTCATGACTGTAATTTTGCTGCTGTATTGTAAATGTCTGTGTTTTCCAATGCTCTTAGGTGACCCCTATGGAAAAGCCACTCAACCCACAAAAGGGTCATACCCTTCAGGTTGAGAACCACTCCTCTCAAAGTTAGTATTCATTTTATCTTTCAGAATTTCTTGTAGAAATGTTCTCTTCCGGCTCTCCGTGCATCAGTCAGCCTCTTTGCACTTTGAATAATTAGCCTTTGTTTTGAAAGTTTCCTGAAGTATATGAGCTTGTCTCTAAAGAGCATGTAGATGGATAATTTAAAAGCCCCATTTCAAAAATCAGGTAGATTCAGTTGAGGCAGGACCAAGCTCCTCCCCCATGCATCAAGGCTAAGCTAGGTGTGCCACCATAGTGATTGGCTCCAAAAATCCAGCTCATGCACCAGGGATAGATGCTGATCCCATTGCAAGGGGCCCCTCAGACATACCAAGCTACACAACTTTCTCCGGTATGCAGAGGGCCTATTCTGGTCCCATGTGATAAGTTTTTTCTAATCTGGTAGGCCTCTCCACCAAGGCAGCAAATCCAAATCAGACGAAGTCAGGAAAAGCCCAGTGATCAGTTTTAGGCCTGAAGACCTCTCTGCCATCGCAATAAACTGAATCAGACGGAATTAGAAAAGCCCATGTTTGCCTGGCGCTGGTGGAGCACACCTTTAATCTCAGCACTGGGGAGGTAGAGCCAGGCAGATCTTTGTGAGTTCGAGGCCAGCCTGGGCTACAGAGTAAGTTCCAGGACAGGTGCAAAGCTACACAGAGAAACTCTGTCTTGAAAAAGCAAGGAAAAAATAAGGAAAGAAAGAAAGAAAGAAAGAAAGAAAGAAAGGAAGGAAGGAAGGAAGGAAGGAAGGAAGGAAGGAAGGAAGGAAGGAAGGAAGGAAGGAAAAAGAAAAGAAAAGAAAAGGAAAAGAAAAGAAGAAAAGAAAAGAAAAGAAAAGAAAAGAAAAGAAAAGAAAAGAAAAGAAAAGCCCAGTTTTACCAGGTTTAATGGGTAATGCATTCCTGTTCACCAACAGGCAGAGAGGAGACTGGGATGCGAGACCGGAAGAACCAAATGTCTATTTTCTATGAAGCCCTTTATATACCCTGTGGGAGTGGTCTTAGGCCTCTCTGGGGGAGGAGCTGTATTTGGCAGGCTTTGAAGGAGCTGGTTTAGGGAAAGAGATAGAGGAGGAGAGTTGAGGTGGATCTTCCACCAGAACATTCCAGAATGTTGGGGCATAGGGATGCCAGGTTGCCAAAGGTTGTGGTAGAGCTCCCACCCAATCACTCACTATGCAGGCTCCACAGCTGTCGATCTTAAGTTTGTGAGTTCCTATGAGCTTGGTTCAGTTGTCTCTGTATGTTTCCCCATCCTGATCTTGAACCCCCCACCCCCTCAAGCCCCCCCACCCCCTATGCCACCCCCCAGCCCCCTACCCCACCCTGTCTCCTGCTCATACATTCCCTCTTCCCTTTCTTCGACTGGACTCCTGGAGCTTGGCCTGGTGCATGGATGTGGATCTCTGCATCTGCTTCCATTAGTAGTTACTGGTAGATGAAGGCTCTAGCTTTTCTGGAGCTGTGGGCTTTGCTGACTCCCTATGGGAGCCTTAACCCTTTCGAAGGAGGGGATGGGGTCGTGGAGGGGGGAGGCTAGGGGGAGCAGGAGGAGGAATGAGAGGGGGATCTGTGGTAGATATGTAAAATGAATAAAATAATCTTAAATAAATAAATAAATAAAAATCAGGTTGTAGAAAAAATTTGAAAATAATCACATCATCTTTTTTCTTCTGACTTTTTTTTTTCCAATAAGGAACACAAGGCCACATACCTAGAAATTATGTTTTAAAGTACAACAAAAGAAATATAAACAAAATTCTCAATAATATTTGAATAGGAACATATATTTTACTCAATTATTAATTGAAATATAACTAGAATGTTATATCCCATAAAATTAAATAAACTACTACTTTAAGAAAGGTGATAGTCGCTGGGCAGTGGTGGCACTCTCCTTTAATCCTATCACTCCCGAGGCAGAGGTACGAGGATCTCTGTGAGTTCGAGGCCAGCCTGGTTATAGAGCTAGTTCCAGGACAGTGAGGTATACACAGAGAAATCCCATCTTAAGAAACCAAAAATGAATGAATGAATGAATGAATGAATGAATGAATGAATGAACAAGTAAGTAAATAGTTAAGATGATAGTAACCATACTCCACTTTATAATGTGGACCATGGTAACCAATTCCATTATCTGATGGACCCTGATTCTACGATGTCTGGTGTTAGAATTTCTATCTTTGAGGTACTATCTCTTAAAGCCAGGCTCTTATAAAGGTATCTTTAAGCCTTCTAAATTGCAGAATTCATTGTTTCCATTAGGTCATGTGTCTCTCTAATAAATTGACCTGCTTACTGTTTGTCAGAAAATAAAGACATTTCATATACAATTTTCCATAGAACGGTCTCTGTGATCTTGGTGAATTATATTAAATTTGAGGTTTTCTGTGGTTTTAGGATATTCTGATTCTAATAGACAATTTAAGTAATGGCAGTATGTGATAGCTATTTTTAGTGGTAGGTAATATTTTTCTCATTTCTTGTTTTTTTTTCTTTTTTGAGAATTTTATACAGTATATTTTAATCTTACTCATCCCTTGCCCCACCTCTCCCAGATCAATCCTCATATCCCTATTCAACCAACGTTGTGTTCTTTTCTTTCTATAATGTGTGCGTTTGTATGCCTGGCTTTAGGAAATATGTTTGAAAACCCCTGAGTATGCCAAACAGCAGAAAGGGAAAGTAAGAAATCCGGAGGTGGGTCTGTCAACGCGAGCTTGGCAGGACCACATCTGGTTTAACTTTTCTGTTGTAAACAACCATGGAGAAGAGCACACACAGCATATGTAATCACATATGCATACATACACCTGGGTACATGTACATTTAAATACTCCAAAGTTCACATGTTGTATTCTATAGCTACTCTTGTGTGAATCCCCCAGCATATGGCTCAGAAATAAGTGATGCACACTGTTTCATGCATTAACACTGAAGGGTGAATACTGACTGTCTACAAAATAGTCTCCATGTTTGGAGCAATGCATGCTTAGGCCTGGAGCTTCAGTTACTCAAAAGGTTAGATTCTAGACATCTAGTTTATAATAGCCATCCTCACTGGGTGTTTATTTTCTTAATAGAAAGAGTCATTCACCTGAAGTATTTTTTATTAGGCATTAACCTCATTGCCAGATTAAAGATTTTTTAATGTAATTACCATGGCTTTGTATCTTCATCTAATTGAACAATATTCTCATAGGTACTCTTTAGTCATATTTCCTTGGGTCTCAAACATTTTTTTTTATAATTAGTTGCTTCTCCTAAGTATCCACTCCCCACTTACAATGTTTAGTTAATAAAGCTCCAATGTCCTAGTCACTGTACTGTTTTTCTTTTGCTGATATTTTTCTCTCATTTTATAACAAAGTTTGAGTCATCTGCCTTTCTGAATTTCCATTTTACTGTGGCACTGTGTTCTTCAGCCTGGCATTATTAATGTTTGGGTGGATTTGATTAAGTTCCCATCACTTTCATTAAGACTAACCAATAGGTTGTGTTCTTCCTATGACACCACATCATGCATAGAGGCTCAGTTCCTGTCATTCAGATGGCAGGGGCCTATTAATACAATAATGATATTAAGCCAATAAAATCCTAAAGATCACAGTAGTATCAACAGTGAAGAATTGTCCTTGGAGATCTTTATGTTGGTTATATCTCAGTAATTTTGTGCATCCAGAATGCTGTTATAAGTAAACCTCTAGTGGCCAGGTGAGACACACATCATGTGTTCCACTGCCACCTTGAAACATCAGGCACAAGAGGTGCAGGAGGAGAAATATAAATCCAGGAGTATTTCAAAGCACAGGCATGGAACTAGCAAAGTATTTTCAGAAGTAGCCATTCACATGGCCAGGAAAAGTCCAACTGACTTATCACAAGGAGGGCCAAGGAATGGAAACCACTTATTCCATCTGATAACCACGTTCAGGGATGTAAACAGACCATTGGGTTGCTGTGGTGTTAACTTGTTCTCCTAACAAACATTTATTCCTAAGTGTGTCACTGTGTGACTTCACCATTAATGGGTAATGATTAGATGTCTTTAAATTGCAATATCTAGTTTAGATTTCTCTGACATTAGTAAGAATTTTTTGTTTAAAAAAAAAGCAACACTTTTTTTTCCTCAGACCAAATTTAAAACAAAACCAAACAAGCAAGAAAGCATTTCCATAACATTCAGTGCTTCCCCATCCTGAAATTCATGCATTCTGACATTATTTCTTAATGTATTATTAGAGCAGAAACATTGAGGAGATAACTAGGATTTGATTGGGTCATTAGGATGAGCCTCTTAGGATAGTATTAGTGTCTTTCTTTGAAATGCAGTGAAGAAAGAGACTGAACGAAGGTGGCCATTGGAAAGCCAGTGAGAGAACCCTCATCACAGTCAGAACTAAATGTAACTGTCTGATCTTAGAGTCCCCAAACACTGCAACTATGAAAACTAAGTTTCTGTTATTTAAAACACAAAGTCTGTGGTGATCTTTAAAAGATAGTCTATTGGACTAATATATGCTTTAACTAATTTTTAATTGCCCACAAAGCAAGATACATACCTGGTATTACCTTTCATTCATTAGCTTTCAGAATAATTAACTTATTTCTAGTGATATCTTATTACAGGCAATGTCCTGTAATGTTTTAAATCTAGCTTTAAAGTCTTATAGTCTTAAAATATTTTTTATAAATAAGAAACTTTTATTATGATATCTCACACACACTGTTGTAGAATATTATTGTAAGATGTGTTACATTTATTTATGCTGTGGAACATTTGTTTAATGACACACATATATGTTGCATTCTTTTATGTTGCATTTATCTAACTCTGTGAAACTCTGTTCTGTACCTTTCTAAAACATTTTATGGTCTAATAAAGAGTTGAACAGCCAATAGTGAGGCATGAGTAAGGGTAGGCCAGGCTGGCAGGCAGAGAGAATAAATACAAGGAGAAATCTGGGAGGAAAGGAGGAAAAAGAAAGAGAACAAGGAGAGGAGGATGCTAGGAGCCAGCCACCTAGCAACACAGCCAGCCGTGGAGTAAGAGTGAAAGTAAGACATACAGAAGTAAAATCACAGAGGCAAAAGGTAGACAGGGTATTGCACTCTGTCTGAATCCATATATAGAATTAGCTACCCTTCAAGATTTCCAAGTCCTCTCTTATGGAATGTAGTATTGAAAATTGTTTGAAATGTCAGCATTAGGATATGCTTTTCTAACCAACAGAAACATTGGGTTGTGGTGATAATTTAATTGTGCTGAAATATGATTTTATTTGTATGTTAATAAGTAAAGTTTGCCTTGAGATCAGAGGTCATTAGCGAGCCAGAAATAGATTCATGTGGTGGTAGCCCATGCCCTCAATCCAATCACATGGCAATCAGAGTCTCTGTATGGTCAAGGACACAGCCAAGTGTGGTGACCCTTGAGTCTTTAATCCCAGTACCAACCATAGAGACCAGGAGGTCTGTATAGACAGGTGGTAACAAGGAAGTCATGTGGCTGAGCTTAGAGCCAATGAGAAGGCAGAACAGGAAAGCAATAAAACATAAGTCACACAAGAAGAAGTGGAATGATGGCAGCGAGTGCTAAGATAAGGTAGTCTTGGTTCTTTGCAAGTGCTCGGATCTCTTGGGCTTTTAACTCTGTATTTAGCTCTGTGTTTCATATTTAATAAGACCGTTTAGAATTTCATCTACATTGGGTCACCACTAATTCAGATTCAAACATAAATTTTATTATGCTAATTTGTAAGCAAATGAGTTTTAAAGTATACACTGGCATTTACTGGCACACTATAGACAGATTGTAACATGAGATCATATTTAGCTTAGCTCTTTATTGATTCTTCTATTCTTTCTTGCTGTTACCTTTGAAGTTAGTAGTATTCCTAATCAAGAAATGTTTTTTTGGATTGTGGAAGAGGTCTATTGCTACAGGTAGGAAAAAAATAGTGGTCCATATAGTAATCAAACTTACCCCAAAGACTTCATTAAAATTAGTCATTTGAGCTAGAAATCACTAAGAGTGCATAAGATTAAATACTGCTCAAATTTCAATATTCAATTAAGGAAAATGGATATGTAGGAAGCAAGGATACAGTACATGAAGAATCAAAAATAGAGGACCAACTTCAAGAATTAATGTGTGCATTTGGAGGGTGAAGTAAGTTCTGTATGTTTCATTTCCAGGTGTACATGTTTATCAACTTTTCAAACACATTTATTATATAATGTAAAATATTATGCTATTTATATTAATATAATGTGGTTCATTGATAATATAATATTGTTTGATAGGATGTTATATGTAATTTATACCTCACTTCAGTAATATTTACTTTTTTAAGAAAAACTCCATGAAAGACTTTTTGCTGAACATTGCCTTTTGTGATACAGGAACCCCTAGGACAGCTTCCCCAGTTACTTTATTTCTCGACGTGAAGATGTGTCAGTAGTTGGATGACCACAGCTGTGCTCCGATTTTTTTTTCTTGTCTCATATATTACAGTCCAACAGCAATTTGCCCTCTCCACATTCCTCCTAGTGGCTCCCACCACATCCCCTTTGCCCAGATCTACTCTTCCTCTAGCAGCAGGCTTCCCAGGGATAGCAACAGAACATGGCATAATAAGTTACAAGAAGACTACACACAAACATTTATATCAAGAATGAACAAGGCAATCCAATAGGAGGGAAAGGTCCAAGGAACAGGTAAAAGAGTCAGAGACACCCCTTCTCCCACTATTAGGAGTCTCACAAGAATACCAATCTACACAACCATATATGCAGAGAACCTAGCTCAGGTCCATACAGGCTCTGTTATTGCTGCTTCGGTCTCTGTGAGCCCCTTCTGCTTAGTTGATTCTGTGAGCCATGTTCTCCTGGTGTCCTTGTCCCTCTGGATCATACAGTCCTTTCTCCTCCTCTTCCTCGGGCTTCCCTGAGCTCTACCTAATTTTTGGCTGTGGGTCTCTGCATCTGCTTCCATTAGTGAATGAAGCCTCTCTGATGATGATTAAATGAGGCTTCAACCTATGGGTATAGTAGAATATTGTGAGGAATCATTTCACTGACTTTTGTTTTTTATTTTGTTTTGTTTTATGGCCAGTCCTGTTTGGTTCTATCCTCAGGGCTATCTTGTGTAGCTTGAGAGTTTTCCCTCTGTGACCCGTCAAATCCCAGCAGTCCCTTAGCCCACTTATAAAAATAAACATACAGATGCTTATATTATTTAAACTGCTTGGCCATTAGCTCAGGCCTATCATTGTCTAGCTCTTACTCTTATGTTCAGCCCATTTCTATTAATCTATACTTTGCCATGTGGCTCGTGGCTTACTGGTACCTTACATCTTCCTTATCCTGGTGGCAGCTGCAGTCTCCTCTTCTCTGCCTTTCTGTTCTCTCAGTTTTTCTCAATGGCTTGAGTTTCCACCTTAAACCTGAAAATATTTAATAAGCAATTCAAAATGGAGCCAAAAAAACAGCTTCCTAGTTGTCACTCTCAAGTTGGCAGGTTCCTGGCGTGAGTGTTTGACCAGCAGTATGGCAGGAATGAGGCATCTGCAAGAGACACATTACACTACTGTGTGGTTTAGCCTTTGCTAGTCAAGAAAAAAAAAAAAAAAAAAAAAAGATTGTTGGGCTACATGCTGTTTTGATAAAAGCATAGACCCATAGACCCACTGTTTCTAAGAGTTGATGGCTCCCAGAGCCGGTGAGTACCACTGCCATATTGGGAAGCTGAGGTGCATGGAGCCACCAGCCACAGGGGCCATTTCGGTCATACAAATGCTGCAGTTTAAAGCAATAGTTACATAATAAGAAAGATACAGGTGAAACAAGACTTTAAATTCTTTATTTTATTTTATTTTATTTTATTTTACAATACTATTATTCAGTTCTACATAACAGCCACAGATTCCCTTGTTCTCCCCCTTCCTGCCCCCCTCCCCATCGCCCCAGCCCACCCCCCATTCCCACCACCTCCAGAGCAAGGCCACCCCTGAGGACTGAGATCGACCTGATAGACTCAGTCCAGGCCGGTCCAGTCCCCTCCTCCCAGATTGAGCCAAGCGTCCCTGCATAAGTCCCAGGTTTCAAACAGCTATCTCATGCAGCAAGCCCAGGACCTGGTACCACTGCCTAGATGCCTCCCAAACAGATCAAGACAATCAACTGTCTCAACTATTCAGAGGGCCTGATCCAGTTGGGGGCCCCTCAGCCTTTGGTTCATAGTTCATGTGTTTCCATTCATTTGGCTATTTGTCCCTGTGCTTTATCCAACCTTGGTTTCAACAATTCTCGCTCATATAAACCCTCCTCTTTCTCGCTAATTAGACTCCCAGCGCTCCACCCGGGGCCTAGCCGTGGATGTCTGCATCCAGATTCCTCAGTACTTGGATGGAGTTTCTGGCACAATTATTAGGGTGTTTGGCCATCCCATCACCAGAGTAGGTCAGTCCCAGCTGTCTCTCGGCCATTGCCAGAGGTCTTTTGTGGGGGTATCTTTGTGGATTTCTGTGGGCCTCTTTAGCACTTTGCTTCTTCCTTTTCTCATGTGGTCTTCATTTACCATGGTCTCCTATTCCTTGTTCTCCCTCTCTGTTCTTGAACCAGGTGGGAATCTTCTGCTCTCTTTTCCTCAACCTTCACCGTTCCTTGCTCCCACTCATGTCTAGGCTGTTCATGTAGATCTCATCCATTTCTCCATCATTGGGTGATCCCCATGTCTTTCTTGGGGTCCTGTTTTCCAGGTAGCCTCACTGGTGATGTGAGTGGCCCTCCTATATACAATGGACAAAGAAGCTGAGAAGGAAATCAGAGATACATTACCCTTTACAATAGCCACAAATGACATAAAATACCTTGGGGTAACACTAACCAAGCAAGTGAAGGACCTGTATGACAAGAACTTTAAGTCCCTGAAAAAAGAAATTGAAGAAGATGTCAGAAAATGGAAAGATCTCCCATGCTCATGGATAGGCAGGACCAACATAGTAAAAATGGCAATTTTACCAAAAACAATCTACAGATTCAATGCAATCCCCATCAAAATACCAACACAATTCTTCACAGACCTGGAAAGAATAATACTCAACTTCATATGGAAAAATATAAAACCCAGGATAGCCAAAAGAATCCTGTACAATAAAACAACCTCTGGAGGCATCATGATCCCTGACTTCAAGCTCTACTATAGAGCTACAGCAATAAAAACAGCTTGGTATTGGCATAAAAACCGACATGTGGACCAATGGAATCGAATTGAAGACCCTGACATTAACCCACACACCTATGAACATATAATTTTTGACAAAGAAGTCAAAAGTGTACAATGGAAAAAAGAAAGCATCTTCAACAAATGGTGCTAGCATAACTGGATATCAACATGTAGAAGGCTGCAAATAGATCCATATCTGTCACTGTGCACAAAACTTAAGTCCAAGTGGATCAAGGACCTCAACATAAATCCAGCTACTCTGAACCTGCTAGAAGAGAAAGTAGGAAGTAGTCTTGAACGCATTGGCATATGAGATCACTTCCTAAATATAACACCAGTAGCACAGGCACTGAGAGAAACAATCAATCAATGGGACCTCTTGAAACTGAGAAGCTTTTGTAGAGCAAAGGATACAGTCAACAAGGCAAAGCGACAGCCTACAGAATGGAAAAAGATATTCACCAACCCCACATGTGACAGAGGACTGATATCCAGAATATATAAGGAACTCAAGAAATTAGACATCAAAACGACCAACAGTCCAACCAAGAAATGAGCTATAGAACTAAACAGAGAATTCTCAACAGAGGAAACTCAAATGACTGAAAGACATTTAAGGAATTGCTCAACATCCCTAATCATCAGGGAAATGCAAATCAAAACAACTCTGAGATACCACCTTACGCCTGTCAGAATGGCTGAGATCAAAAACACTGAGGACACTTTATGCTGGAGAGGATGTGGAACTCGGGGAACTCTCCCCACTGCTGGTGGGAATGCAAGCTTGTACAACCACTTTGGAAATCAATATGGCGCTTTCTTAGAAAATTGGGAATCAATCTCCCCTAAGATCCAGCTATACCACTCTTGGGCATATACCCAAGGAATGCTTAATCATACCACAAGAGCACTTGCTCAGCTATGTTTATATCAGCATTGTTTGTAATAGCCAAAACCTGGAAACAACCTAGATGCCCTTCAACTGAAGAATGGATAAATAAATTGTGGCACATATACACAATGGAATACTACTCAGCAGAGAAAAACAATGACATCATGAGGTTTGAAGACTTTAAATTCTTTACAATGTGTGTAAAAATGTACGTAGGCTTGGAAAAGAGAGAAAAAGAAATATATAGTTATATAAAAAAATAGATAGTTTTTAAAAATAAATTCTTTAAAGAGACATTAAAGGTAGTATAAAAATAAGCCACATAAAGTTAGATATTACACAGAGAATCTAGATTGTGTTGTCTTTGGGAATTTTACCTGAAGAGAGATATTTGATTGTAAGGCAGCAGAGTTAAACCAATATGTATACTTTAAAGGTACCTTGACTTCAAAATTTGGATGTAAGTATATGTTGCTTTGGAAAAGCGGGTCTACTTTTGTTTCCACAGAAAGCCAGAGGCTATGGAGTTGTTCCAGATTAGGATACATCAGGTTTGACCAGCCAAGACCCCCTGAAAGATCTCCAATGACACCATGGCCCAGATGATCCAACATCCAGAATGGTTTCAAGGCAACTAGCTCAGATGATATACCCTCAGGGACTACTCCATAATCCTAAAATTTTCTTTGTGTCCCCATAAGATACAGCACCCTCCTCTAGCAGGAAGTAGTAAGAGAAGCTATGCCCAAATTCCCAAATATACCAAGCTGGCTTTGGAAATGGAATTGGCCTACTCCTTCCCAAAGCCCAAACATATTGCTTAAAAAATAAAGTTAAGAGATTCTGATTCTTTTGTCCCATACCAGAAGAGCCCTCTGGTGTGGGACAGAGAAAAACCAATATTTTTATTTAAATCAGGTTGATTATAAATGTGATCTCTTTCTAAAGAACAAATGGGGATATGATATAGATATGATAGGATGAAAGAATAGATTAATGAAACTACTTTTAAAGAGTTACAACTTGTTTAGAATTGTTTTACATTGCTATGGATTTTAGTTTATTGATACAAGTTTAAAGTTAATTTTTTATACTGTATATATATTTCTACTCTCATTGGAAGTATTATGTTTATGTTACTCATTTAGATTGTAGTAGATAATGTAAAAATAAGGATTAATATTTAGTCTTCTATGAGTCAAACTTATAGTTATGTTAAGTTTTCTAGATATATAGATATATTTCAGATAGATAGGTAATCTTCAAACACTTCAAAGATCTACAGAATATGACATTTAAAATATTTTTAAAATTTAGACTTTCTGGACAGTGAGACATATCTGCTCCTGGCAGCACCAGATTTACTTCAGAGAGGAGGATGGGCATCAAAGACACTCTATATGGAGTTTATCTTCTCCTTTGCAAAAATAGCCATTCAGGCAAGAAACTATTCTTGCCTGGACTGCTTGATCAACTGGACATTCAGGACCCATAGGAAGTTGACCACTGAACTTTGCTTGGCAAAATGGTCCTTTCCTGCTTCACAGAGGAAACTGCCAGACATTCTACAGGACAGAGAGAGAAGTGACTGAGAGACTCTAGGCCTTTGGGCTGAAGACAGGTGCCCCAACTTTACAAAAGAACTTTGGATGACTGTCCAGGCTGCCAGCTGTCTCTGTCTACTCTTGCAAGACTCCCGAAAGTTGCTTGCATCCTTTTCTCATTTCTCAGGTAATAGTATATCCTTCTGAGGTCTTTGATGTAGCTGAAGATTACATAGTTATAATCTTCCTTAGTTATGATAAAAGATAAGTTAGATATGAAACCTTAGACTCAGAAATATAGGATAGATAAGATATCTTCTTTAATTTTGCCAAATACAAATAAACTAGATATTTTAAATAGACTAGATATTATGACTATAATTCTTGATTGATAATTGTTTTGTTATCTGCAATTTTAATATGTGAAAGTTAAAATCTTCCTTTTAGAAAAAAAGAAAAGGGGAAATGTTGTGGGATGTTCTGTATGTTACGTGTGTTGCTCTGATTGGGTAATAAATAAAACACTGATTGGCCAGTAGCCAGACAGGAAGTATAGGCAGGGCAAAGAGAAGAGAATTGGGGAAAGTGGAAGGCTGAGGCAGAGAGACCTGCCAGTCGCCACCATGACAAGTGAGATGTAAGGTAATGGTAAGCCATGAGCCACATGGCAACTTATTGATTAATAGAAATGGGTTAATTTAAGATATAATAACAGTTAACAAGAAGCCTGCCACGGCCATACAGTTTGTAAATAATATAAACGTCTGTGTGTTTACTTTATAAGTGGGCTACGGGACTGCTGGGGCTTGGCAGGACCTGGAGAGAAAACTCTCTAGCTATAATCTTGCTTCTGTTTTCTGGACATTCAGGCAGGGTGGGGCATAGGCTCCCTCTCATGGCCTGGGCCTCAAGTTGGACCAGTCATTGTTTGGCCACTCCCACAAGTTCTTTGCCACTATTAACCCAGCACATATTGCAGTCAGGACAAATTGTAGGTCAAAGGTTCTGTGGCTGGGCTGGCGTCCCAATCCCACCACTGGAAGACTTGCCTGGTTACAGAACACAGCCAATTTAGGCTGTATATCCCCCATTACTAGGAGTCTTTGATAGGGTCATCCTCATTCCAGGGAGTTTCTTCTGCACTGGGTTTCCACAGAGCCCCACAAATGCCCCACCATTTCAGTCATCTCTTCCAGTACTCTCTCCCTTTATCCCTGCTGCCTGATCCCTCCTGTTCCCACCCCTATCCCCCACCTCCCTACCCTCCCAGTCCAGTCTACCCACAAAATCTATTGACAAATGTCCCTTATTAGCTTGGGTGTTTGAACATTTGGTTGCCAGTTAGAGGCACTGTCTTATACAGCCCAGGCCCTCTTGCCTGGTGATGGTACTGCCCACAAAGAGGTGGACCCTTGGTCACTTAGCAATCAAGAAAAATGCCCACAGACAAGTTCATAGGTTACCTGATCAAGGCAATCCACAAATGATAACTGTGATAACTCCTTCAGATAACTATAGGCTGGGTCATGTTGACAGCCAAAACTAGCTGAGACAGTAAGCATGGGAGAAATAAAAACCAGTGAATGTATAAACAGAGTATCAATGTGTTTAAAATTTGGATGGATTCAACTTAGAAAAAAAGAACTTCAGGAAAGTTAGAGTTCTATGATGTTGGAAAGAATGTGGTTAATTGTTCTATAGTTATTTAATCACCACTTATCTTTAACCTCCTGGTGTTTGGAAGCAAACTGCGTCAAGAGGAAAAGACTTGTGAACATGTCAGCCCCTGTTATCCTTTGTGTCCTGGGGTCATGTGCCCTCAGTTTACTTCAGGTGACACTCTGGCACCCTTAGGAGTAGAAACCAGTCTCCTGATTTTCTGGACTCCCAGAAATAAAAGATAGCATCCTTCTCTCAAACCACTGTCTTAACAAGGGTGGCAAATTATATCGCTGGGGATAATTAGTGACTTCTTATTGTTTTGTGTCCCCCACTTTGACTTTCCGTGTTCTTTACAACATTAACTTAAAGAATTTAGCTTTAGTTCAGAGAAAAATCTTGCAATGTTCTGAAATATTGAGTAGTTTCCATTCTGCTAAATATCTTAGAGAATGATGTCTGACAAATTTATTCCACAACAGTTAATTCTTAGCAACTGTAACAAAAATATTATCTATGGTAAATTTCTAGGGATAATTATAAGAATGTGAATATTGAAATCTATAGGAAGAGTTGTTTTCCACCACTGTTTTAATACACTTTTTGTAAATCTCACTGAAATGGTTTTAATTACCCATCTCTCCGTCTGGTTTTCTTGTTTGTTGTTGTTACTGTTGTTTGTCTTTTTAGGTTTGGGGTTTTCTTTTGTCTTTTTGTTTTGTTTTGTGTTTGTTTATTTGTTTGTTTGTTTTGGAGACTGGGTTTCTTTGTGTACCTCTGGCTGTCCTGGAACTAGCTTTGTAGACCAGTCTGGCCTTGAACCTGCCTCTGCTCCGCCGAGTGCTGAGATCAAAGGCATGTTGTGCACCACTACCACCCAATATTACTGATTACTTCTTATGAGTCTCAGTCTTTCTCTGGAATTCAAGATTCTAAAGATTTTCCAGGAAAATAAAATGGCAATGAGATGGCTGCTCTTTGATTTGGAACAACAAAAGTTTAAAATCTATCATCCATATACACTAAAATTACAGCTTGAAATGAATTTACTTTCTTCTCTGCTTCCCTATGTCTTTTATAATTTCAAATATATATTCACATAATATTGTGAAAAATGTATTGAGAAAACAAGAAACCAGAATGTCTTCAAAAACTCATGAGAAATTGATTACCACTCAGGCAATTTGTACAAAATGAGTGTAGTATGCATAATCTGTGCTTTGTTATGTTGTCAACACTATGCCTGTGACTCATCACTTAAACATGGAAAGGAGAATTTATTTGAGACTTTATGATTAAAACAATCAGAAAATCTAAAGCTGGTGAGAAAGCTTCTCACTACATCAAAATCAGTATACTGAGTAATAAGAACATCTACACAATGACTTAACAGCAAAACATAGGTAACGACACAAAACCGGCATACTCTTTGTCACTAAATACCACTGACTCCATCCAGTCTCATTAGTTGTCTCACAGAGCAACAGTTTGCATCAGAAAGCTGTTTAGAAGAGTGTGCCAAAGAAGCAGTGGTGGGAACACACGTTTTCCCTTCTAAAGTTCTGTGCATAAAAGCCTCCCAACATATTTGAGTTATCATGGCAATTTGAGAAAAACCAAAGGTGGACAACTTTGTAATTTAGCAAATTATTCAAGTGAAATTTTTGCATTAGCATGTTGGAATTACCTCAGCAATGTTTCATATGAGGTTATGATTACATTTTAATTGAAAAGATGAGTAATCTGGATTTATTCTGGGACAGTAAGCCAAGACATTTTTGTAGGATTAGAGCATCTATGTAGTTGTATACATTATATATAAATTTATTGCATTAGAGAAAACTATTTAGTAAAAAAAAATGGCATTAAATATGACTTTCTCTCTATATTTATTTAGCAAAAATATTTCTTGATTTCCTTTCATCCAGTGAATTCATAAGTCTAATTTTTGGTTTTATTTTTACCTTTAACAAAATGATTATTAGAATTAACTTTTTTATGATACTATTTAGGTAGAATGAATATTAATGAAAATATGGACAATTAATCACTGAGAATTCCTTGAGAACTTTCGTGAGAATGAAACATATGAAAGAACTAAAGGTAGTAGATGTTTCAACCAAGTCAATAGAAAGTCTAGATGTTTGGCACATTCACAAGTAAATTGGAACAGTGAGAGTCATATTTTCCTTTTCTCCAATAATCATTATGATTCCACTAATGAAAGATTACTTCAAAATAAGCAGTGTTAGTAAAAGAAAGGCAGAAATGGAAATCAAACACT
The DNA here is from genome assembly GCF_049852395.1 of Peromyscus maniculatus bairdii. NCBI lineage: Eukaryota > Metazoa > Chordata > Mammalia > Rodentia > Cricetidae > Peromyscus > Peromyscus maniculatus. The sequence goes on from NC_134853.1 coordinate 12,189,411, forward strand.
ACAACATGTTAATTTATTTTTCCTAACCATTTTTATCTATAATTAGATAGTGAATCTGAGGGTATATGTAATCACATTTATGAAATAAATATTTTTAGTGTATTACTGCAAATGATATAACATGAAAAAAGTCTGACAATATTAGAACTGTACTAGCCTCATGAATTGCTCATGGAAGTATATTTATTGATGCAAACCAAGACAGGAGAAAAAAAAAAAGGGCATGATTTACAAATACCCCAGGTTCTCAACAGAGGAACAATCACAACAAAACTGTACTCATATACACCTATGGTTGCACATAAATAAAGGAAAACTGCTAGCTGATTTAGAATGTACTCAATAGATTTAAAGGAAAAAAATGTATAAACAAATAATTAAATTGATTATTTTATTTCAGAGCTAAAAAAATTCATGTGTATATAATGTTTACATTATCTTAGAATAAAAAATGAAATATGGTGGCATTTTAGGCTTCTAAACTCATTGTTCATTCAGAAAGCTAATTTTCAGCTCTATAATGTTTCATGAAATTGTTGAATATAGTTCATACATGATCTGTGATTCAGCAGATATGTTTAATGTTTTTATATAAATGAAGAAAAGGGGAGAAAAGGAAAAATAATGATTCACTTTATAGTAAAAAAAATATATGTAGTAAGAAATGCACTTATTCATGTATGAAAAGTAAAACTTATTTAAATGGACTAAATATAATGATCTGGAATCAAATTTTATGTTTTATGGAAAGAAAATAAAGTTTTTTTCTTTAATAGACTGTGTATTCCAAGATGACTTTAAAAGTCTTATCACTTAGGAAGGCTCGATGCTCTTATACATGAAATTTCAAAGCTTTCCAAACCTTTGGAAGGGAAAATGAAAATTACTATCGCACACGCTTCAGGTTTTCTTTGTTTCATAAAGGGCTAATACAGCATTTTTGTCATTTTTCTTTCAGCCCTTGTCTTTCATCATAAATATCAAAGCTTGCAATTATGTCTTCTCAGATCCTACCATATTCTGCCTGGTTTTCAAACCATTCTGATAGTTCTCTCTTCTTTGCTTTAAAGGACTGTTCAGTTTGTTTATTGAAACTCTGGGAAGAATTTCATAATTTGTGGAATAAAATTCATGCAAGAAACACATATAAAGATGGTAACAATGAGAATGGGAAAATATTAATAAAAATAATAATACTTTTATCAAAGACAGCATGGACAGCTGGGAGATTTCCCTGCTGTGCTGGGTGTAACAGCGTTCATCCCTGTAGACATATAGTGTGATCTCACCTACAAGTGGAGTTTCATTATTGATACTTATTATGAGAAGCAACTAACCTTGACATCACTTATTCTTTTCTTTTCCTTGCTGTTTCTTCTCATGTTGCATCTGTGTTCTGAATCCATGTTATAGTTCTGTTTCAACATATATTTCAAATAGTGTACCTCCACGTTCATTATATCCTGACGTTTTATTGCTGTAACTCAAATATAAATAGAGAATACAAGTGATGAAACAGCACTAGTTTTCTATTTGATTTTGGATACCTAAGGCTAAAATAACATACAAAATAAGTTAAAACACAGGACAGTCATGGACCTTAATGAAGAATATACTCTCACTCCAAGCACTAGAAAAAACCTTGAAAAGCTTTAAGATAAATGCATATATGCATTAACACCCATTCCCATATTTGTTTCCATTATTGTTTCAGAGGTTGCATTTATAGGAAAATACATAGATCCTCCATACAACAAAATCATATGGATGCCTCTGATCATTAACCTGAAGAAGAAACTGAGTACAGCTGGTCCCAAGAACCTGTTTCCTCTCTTACAACTAAGCATTTTGAAGAGTTGTTGAAGTTCTATAAGCTTCATTATTTAACTAAGAATTGTACCCAACAATTGACCATCAAAAAAGGAGTTGGATAAAATGAGAAATTACAGGTAAAGAATTTGCCCAACTGCCATTCAGGAATGTTAGAGTTATTGTTATTTATTAGTGTTACATTTTGTTGATCTTCACTTTAACATTATTCAAATTCTTCATGGAAAATCCAACCATATACTTTGGAATAAAACAAAACAAAAACAATTCATATTATAAAGAATAACATCCCTTACTTATGTCCACACTAAGAAAAGCTGACTTTAATAAAGAGTAAAATTCTGTCATTGGCAGGAAAGTGGATGGACTTCGTGATCATCATATTAAACAAGATAAGACATATAGTGAAGGATAAAGTCAAGATTTCTGCCACATGTAAAACTCAGAATGTATAGTATAGTATAGTATAGTATAGTATAGTATAGTATAGTATAGTATAGTGGGTATGTATGTGTGTGTGTGTGAGAGTGTGTGTGTGTGTGTGTGTGTGTGTGTGTGTGTGTGTGTGTGTGTGTTGCCATGGAAATAAAAGAGGGAGTGTTTAGGAAGAAGGGGTCTAGTGGAAAGGATAGGGGGAGAGGAAAGAGAAATACACAGCAAATATGGTAAAAAAAACTATAACATATTTCTCCAAGGATCCCCTTGAAGACCATTGCTTCATGCATTAATATTAGCTTTGTAAAACAAGCTTGAAAAATGCACATCAATGCCAGAATGCTGTCATTTGTTTTGATATAAGTCAGAGAGACCCTTCAAATCAGGATATGGACAAATTGCAGAGAGATCAGGTAAAAGAGGTCATAAAACAGAGGAGCTAAGGACTATAACAAACCAAATTTGTGTGCTGAGCTTGGAAAATGAGAACATGCCAACACACAAAACAAAAGGTGATCACACGAGGGAATTGGACAATGGCTGACAAAAAAAGCACTGAGAGCTATGTTTTTCTCTCCGTGGCCAGCAGCATCAAATACTGATGGAAAGCTGCTTAGAAAGGTCTGCCCCATAGCTTAGAGGGGCCAAAAAGAACTTAAAACAGTAAGAGCTCTGCTCTGGACAGAGGCTGAAGTGTGCACAGCACCTCTATACCAATGGGGCCTGTGTCAACAAGTTAATATCCTCTATTTTTCTATTCCTCTGTAAGATTGGGGATATCTGAAAAGGCATTTCAAGAAGACACATGGCTACATGGCTGAATGCACTGTCTATACCAAACACCTTGAGAACTACTCTCCTCTCTCTCTCTCTCTCTCTCTCTCTCTCTCTCTCTCTCTCTCTCTCTCTCTCTCTCTCTCTCTCTGTGTGTTTTATGGTAGTCAGACTATTAGAAAAACATAGTTATTGACATACCAACCAGTTATTCAAGGCTAAAATCATCACTGAAAACATAGAAAAAAAGTATCAAAAATATAGCTTTTGAAAGTAGCTACTTATATCTTTCCATCTCAAAAACTATGTTTATATTGAGAGAAAAAGCAGGCTTATATGTACAAAGATACAGCATTATTTATTAAAAAGCAAAGGTTTGGAACAATTACATGCTAAAATATTGTCAACATTTAACTCTGGGAACTATAAGAAGAGAGAGATAAAATAGAGAAAGCAAGACAGAAATATAACACTTTAAAAAATGAATGTCAGCCAGGAATAGCGGCACATGCCTTTAATCTCAGCGCTCAGGAGGCAGAGACAGGCAGATCTCTGAGTTCGAGCTAGTTCCAAGACAGCTAGGGCTGTTATACAGAGAAACCCTGTCTCAAAACAAAAAAAAAAAAAAGAAGAAGAAGATGAAGAAAAAAGAAGAGGAAGAGGAAAAAGAAGAGGAACAAGATGAAGAGGAAGAGGAAGAAGAAAAAGAGGAAGAAGATGAAGAAAAAAAGAAGAGGAAGAAGAGGAGAGGAAGAGGAGGAGGAGGAAGAGGAGGAGGAAGAGGAGGAGGAGGAGGAGGAGGAGGAGGAGGAGGAGGAAGAAGAAGAAGAAGAAGAAGAAGAAGAAGAAGAAGAAGAAGAAGAAGAAGAAGAAGAAGGAGAAGAAGGAGAAGAAGAAGAAGAAGAAGAAGAAGAAGAAGAAGAAGAAGAAGAAGAAGAAGAAGAAGAAGAAGAAGGAGAAGAAGAAGAAGAAAGCAATGTACAGCTCTTAGTGAATTATTTACAAGCACAATGACACAATGTCCAGACTTTATGTCTCAGTCTTTGCAAAGCTAGTATTTCAAGCTAGACAGGTAATTTATTGGTTAAGCACTTTCTACTCTTCTAGAGGATCAGAGTTTTGTTCCCAGCACCCACATAAGCAGCTCATAAGCATCTGTAACTTCAGCTGCAGAGGAACCAATACATCTGGCTTCTACATGCATACATATCCACACACACCACATAATTAAAAACAATAAAAGTAAATCTTAAAAATTAAAAATAGTAAAGAAAAATAATATCTAAAGTTTCCTTTGGCTAAGTTTTTCTAACAAAGGCAAATAATTGAATGCTTTGCCAGTTGTAACAACAAATATTAATATGACTGGTATTACATAGTGTGGAGGAATATACATTTATTTAGAGATCAGTTTGACAATATGCATTAAATTATTAATGAATATGATATGTTAAGGAATTTTACTCCTTTAAGTTTACCACACAGGATTATTCACCTAGCAGAGTACATATAATTATGAACTAATATTTTTCTACTGGAAAACATTATAGTTCCTTCTGTTGGAAATTATATACAAATTAGACATATCCCCTACAAGTGAATATGTTTAAGCAATTAAAAAACACTATAGTAGCTTTCTATACATTAATATAGAAACATTTCTATGGTATATTTGCTGTGGAACAGTCTGGCTAAAATTGAAATTAAGTATGTAATTACATTGTGTTTATGTCTGTCTGGCTTACACATGACTTCATTTTTCTGAACAACTATACTATTGCTTACAATTTTGCCTGCCATATGAGCAACAATTTACTTCTATTGGGGTGTTTGATGATGTTATTTTATATTCATGTAGAGTTAAAAAACACTTTGGAGAAGAGCAAAGGCAAACTGTTTCTTCTTGGAAGTAGGAAGATGGATAGAAGTAAACATCACAAGCAATTGTCTGCTGATGAAATGATGAGTAGTGGGTAGCAAGGGAGGCAGCCCAAATTAGGATAGAACAGTGCAGGGGAAACAGAGTGCTAAGCATTGGGTTAAGACTTGCAGAGCAGTGATTTAAGAATGAAGCCCAAGCATGAATGTAAAGAAAATTCCAAAATGAGGTTCACAGTTAGCAAAAGAAGCAGCAGGAGGGGCATGATGGGTCATAACGAAAAGTGAAAAGTGAGTTTTAAAGAGAAGAGCTTTCTCCATATGAGGAGTAAGGGACATTTTTGGGGGGGGGGTGGAACACATATGCAAAGGCACTAATGACATCTAGTAATCAGAACACAGAGTCTGTGCTGTAGTATACTGGGATATGTCTACTACCCTAGGAAAGAAACTCAGCATCTCAGAAAATAATCAAGCAAGACAAGAAAGAACAAGACAGAACACAAAAATATAAGCTCACAGGAACAAAGTAAGATCAGTTGGAGTTTTCTCCAGTCCCGCTTAGGCCCACAGCCACTCAGACCCAAGTAAACACATAGAAGCTTATATTACTTATAAACTGTATGGTCGTGGCAGGCTTCTTGCTATCTAGTTCTTATATCTTAAATTAACCCATTTCTATTAATCTATAAGTTGCCATGTGGCTCGTGCTTACTGGTATCTTACATCTTGCTTCTCATGGTGGCAGTTGGCAACATCTCCTGACTTAGCCTTCCACTTCTCAGAATTCTCCTTGTCTACTTATCCCGCCTACACTATACTTCCTGCCTGGCTGCTGGCCAATCAGCATTTTATTTATCAATCAGTCAGAGTAACACATTCACAGCATACAGAAAGACATCCCCAGCAATCAGTACTTTATGTCGATATTACATTTCCAGTTTTTCCTGTTGAGATGCAGTGTCAGTATGCAGCCCAACACGCCTTCAGCTCGTGGTCTTCCGGCCTTGGTCTCTCAAACACTAGAATTTCAGGCATGGATTGAATCCAGCCTTTCAAGTATTTCCATGTTACAACCTTTGCCCTTGCTTTATTATTTTTTATTTTGATAAAAAATACTTACTAACTAAGCTGTCTAGGCTGACCTTGAACTTCTTCAGCTCTTAGGACATTGCAAGCATACAAAGCATCCCACCTTTTAATTCCTTTTCAATTACAATTTTTCAAATTCTTAATTGAGCAGGGACACTTGTCAGATTTTTAGTTATTTTTAGTTGGCTCATCAGAAATATTGTAAATTTTCACTTGAGGATAACTAGAAAAAAATGACTAAATGTGGGAGAAGAAATATTCATAAATGCATTTCTGAGAGGACCAGAAAAAAGGGAAATTCCTGAGCTCAGAAAAACTATATAAAAGAAAAAGCAAACAGCGAGTGCTGAAGAAGCTCTTACTGATGAGTGTTTTCCATACCAAGTAAAAGCTTATTTTTCTGTGGGTATATGAAGAATAAAACATGTACAATAGAAAACTCATATATGAGAGAGAGTTAGAAATATGATTTATTAAAAAATCTCCATATCTTGCCGGGCAGTGGTGGCGCACACCTTTAATCCCAGCACTCGGGAGGCAGAGGCAGGCGGATCTCTGTGAGTTTGAGGCCAGCCTGGTCTACAAAGTGAGTTCCAGGAAAGGCACAAAACTACACAGAGAAACCCTGTCTCGAAAAACAAAAACAAACAAAATCTCCATAACTTTAGAGGATTATAGGTAGAGCAAAAGAGGCCAAACATAGATGAAACAGCAATCAGCTCTCAGCTGGTCGATGGATGAGAAACAGGAAACTAATCAATCTGGACCTCAACATTCCCACATCAATTCCTCTGACTTTCTTCTTTATTATTATTAGTTATCTGAGAATTTTGTACAATGTGGTTTTTTTTAAGTTTATTTATTTTTTGTTCTCAATACATCCCAACCATGGTCCCTCCTCCTCCACTCTTCTAATTCTCCCCCAACTCCTCCAAGTCCCTCTACCTGCCCTCTCCCCAAGCTCCACTCTTCTATTTCCCTTCAGAAATGAGCAGGCCTCCCAGGGGTATCCACTGAACACAGCATAACAAGATACAATAAGACTAGGTACAAACCCTCACATCAGGACTGGGTGAGGCAACCCAGTAGCAGGAAAAGGGTCCCAAGAGCAGATGAAAGAGTCAGAGACAACCCCTCTCCCACTGTTAGTAGTTCCACAAAAAACCCAAACTAACAACCATAACGTACATGCAGAGGATCTAGCTCAGACCTATGCAAGCTATATGATTGCCACTTCAGTCTCTATGAGCTCCTATGAGCCCTGCTTAGTTGATGTCTGTGGTCCAATGCATTTTAATCATATTCACCCTGCTTCCCAAACTCCTTCCAGATTATTCCTGCTTCCCTACCAACATAATTTTGTGCAATTTGTTTGTGTGCTTTTTTGTTTTATTAAACCCATCATTTGCTTTATGCTACCAATATACTCTCACATGTGTGCTTTCCACTGGAACATGGCCAATATACCAGAGAAAATTCTCTGAAAGAAAACTGACTCTCACTATTCCACAAGCTATCAATTGCCAATATTTCCTCAGACTGATACAAAAGACTTCTGGTCCACAACCATTTTCCATGCTGGGGTTGACTTTTGCTTGGGCTGGTACAGGTCTTGTGCTAGATGTCATAACCATAGTAAGTTCACATGCACATCCTTCCTTAGTCTATCAAATCCCAGGCAGTTTTTCATGCAGCTTTTACATTTAATATGATGGCCTGGCTGTAAAACCTCAAATCCTACAACTGACTTGAAGCAAATTTCTAGCTGCCCTTAAACTATTATGAAGTAAACTCTCTCTGAAGGAGTATCTAACTTCAACATCATAATCTCCATAGATGTAGATTTGGCAAACATGAACTCACAACAATATTAGAAAACACAAGGAAAGTAGTCACCATGATCAAGAGTCAGCAAAGCAGGAGAAAATTTAGACTCCTAAGAACTATAGATGCTATACATTTTTACCTATAGAATGTAACACATATACCTTGGATTTTTTTCAAAAATGTGCTGGCAAATAAAATCAAGCTATTCTGAGTATTATGAAATAATAAAGAAGTTTATAAAACATCCACACAGAATGTGTTCTGATATTAAGAGGTATAATTGATATTTCACACAATAGACTGGACAAACTGTTGATTACAAATTCCTAGAAAGAGAATTATAAATCAGAAAAGGAAGACAGATGCAAGACACTTCCCAAAGAATTGTCCAGCCAGACAAAGCATGTAACATATGAAATAAAGATTACCAGACCTGGAGGACAGAAGGGAAAGCTATTTGGAATCAGAAGGGGAGAATAGGAAGAATATGAGACAAGCAATATTCAAGCGAAAGACATTTCCAGATTTAATGAAAGATATAAATCCTCAGATTCATGAAGCCTTAGAAAAATCTGTCAGAATAAATAAAAATAAATTTGCTTTTAGACAAATTATAATGAAACTGCAAACCATCAATAACCATAAAAAGCATGCGAGCAATTGCAGTTCCCTGTTTGAGAGGTGATGGAGGGTGTACATTGCTGTCCCTGCTGTTGTTGAATAAATATCCCATGGCCTCAGAGCCCAGGGTTTCTCTCTTGCCTCTATACTTTCTCTGAAAAATAATCTGATAGAGCACAGAGCATCTTGGTTGGGAGGGGGCGGCAGGGCTGTACTGCTTACAATTTACTTTAAGATACCTTTATGCAGAAGTAAAGTGTAAGCCAGAGAAGAGCAGGTTCTAACTACATGCAAACAGTACAGAATTTTAAAGGTGGATTGTTTCCTATTGTTGAATTTACCTTTTCCGTCATAATTTATTTGGAATTCCAACATTTTGTTCTCCATGGAAACCATTAAACTTATCATTCTTCTCACTAAATCATATCAAGAGGCAAACCCAGAATGCACTGTGCTAGCTAGTTTTGTATCTTTCTTCCTTTACATCACTTCTAAGCTAAAGGCTAGGCCTAAAAAGTAAACACAAGGAAAACTGCACTGATAACAGACCTCATTTGAGGAATTACATTCTCTATTGTTACGTATTATAGGAGAAACATTGTGTTAAGCTTCTTATTGGCATAATAATTTCACTCCTCTCAGCAACTATAGGAAATATGGGCCACTTTTACCTCATGTCATATGTAAGGTAAAGTTTAATTATAATTTGCTGAAACAAACAGTCACTAAATAAACAATTTGAGCAAAGATGTCTAGTTTTGGAAGGTAAATATGCAAACTCTTCACAGTATAACGTGTGGTGGTTTGACATTTTCATTCAACTTACAGGGTTTTTCTTGCTTCGTAGTTTAAACCTAAATTGTATTTTCTCTTACAATTCATCCTAATATATGTAATTTTAGTTTCAAAATTTTATATATATTCTAAGAGAAAAAATTATTTTTTCTCAAAATCTAATTCTCAAAAATATGTTGTAACTCAGAGTTTTGACTTATACTATAATTTAAATCTGATAAGAAATCTTGATCAGTTAATGAGAAATAATAGTAACTCCATGTGTCCATACTTTGGCCTTATGTAGATGGCACTCTGTTGGAGCACAAAACTGTGAACTTCTACCATTACCAATGATACCCTTAACATTCCCAGTGTAGCTACTTGGAAGCTATAAGTTAGTTTGAAGAAAAAAAATATCAGTATGAATAATTTGCAGTTATCATTGTAATTCTTTTTAACAGAACACAATGATCCTTAATCAATTCATAAATCTGTAATTTGACAACATGCTGACAAACCTCTGCTGTAACTTATTTTTAGCACTAAAATCTGTGATTCAGAATTACTGGACTCTTTAAGATTGAATACCCCAATTAGCTGTGAACAGGAAAATTACCTGGCTTGAATGTATGCTTGCTTCTAAAATTGTTCACCATTTTGTAGTCCTTTGCAGCCTGCATTGGAAACATTCTGTTAGTAAATAAACATCGTTGTCCTTGGTTATCAGAAAATCATTTCTTTCTCATGATTCCTAATGAAACTAAACAAATGATCAAAGCATAAACTGCAGAAAATCTCTCTTTAAATTTAGGACTAATCCTATAAATCTTTGTATCCTAATCCAAAGGAAGCAGGTCACGAACCCACAAGACCTGTTAAAAATTGAATTGCATCTCACTGTAAAATAACAATAACGTGGAGATCTTAAAGGAGTTCCTGTAGCAAAAGAATCAGAATGCAAGGCCTCAGCTTATTCTGGTACACAGCACAGCTCTGACTAAGTCAGGAAGCTGATAGATGAGCTTTGCCTATTTGGGTCTTAAGGGCCTTGAAGTCAGGAGGATGGATGACTGCTTAACAAGAACAACATCACATTTTTGTACAAGACAAGAAATCTAGCTTGGCGCCAATTGACTGTGATGCTTGCCTAAACTCAATATTCAGATCATGACTATTTAATTTACCTGTCAATGATTTACTCCTGATTTACATAACACCTGCTTGGCATCTCTATACAGTGTAGCGCAGCTGTTTTGTTTTCAATGTGCTGTGGAAGGAGTTCTCGAGCAGTTAAGAAACAGTATTTTTTTCTAATCCTGTTTTTATTTCATTGCAGCACTTGTGCCTTAATTGCTAGGGCTAGAAATCACGCAGTGACATGTGAAATGAAACCCATAAATATTCCAATAACTTGGCAGTCTCAAGATACTTCAAATTAAGATAGGGGATTCCAGTGTTAAACCTGCACATCAAATGAAAGTGGGAAAGAAAGGCAGATAATTGCAAAGCAGATACACTGCAAATACAGAGGGATGCAATTATAAATTTATATAAAAGTGTGCCATTTACAACTTAGCTGATTCAAAGGCTATAGTCTTATAATTTGGGGGAGTAATACATCCATTCAAGTTACAGAAGTATGCCAAGTCACTTACTTATTATATAATATAATATTTGGGACATGCTCTATATCAACCAAAACACCATTTGGCTTTACTTTGCTTTAATAACCTCTGTTTGATATAAAGTATTATTAACTTACTTTCTCCTGCTACCATAGGTCCATATCTAAAACTCTGAGAAAATGAAATCTAGCTATTGCACCAATGAAAGAATAAGTTGTAAGAAATGTCACACATACCATTGTCTACCTTGGCTCACGTGACAAAATACTACAATTCTGGGAGTTTAAGAAACAACAGATTTTTTTTCACAATTCTGAATGTTGAAAAGTTCAAGAGCCAGGTAACTGCATTCTTTGTTCTGTTTTGGGAGCTACTGTGATTTCAGATGACTTTTATTTAAGTACACACTCAAAGAGAGAGGCAACAAGGTCACTGGTAGTCTCCTTATTATATTATTGTATGAACAAAGAGCAGCCCTCAATGACTCATCTGAAATTAATTGCCTCCCAAATCCTCATCTCCAAAAAATCATTACCACTGGTGTATGGTTTGACTATGTAAACCTCTGGGAGACAAAAGCATCTAAAATGGGATTTAGTTAATCAGAGCATACAATTTTCCAGACAAACTTCATGTGTTTCTGTAGCTTAGTCTACCAGAAAAGGCACATCTGAAAGGATTTGGTTTTTTTGGAGATTATATTAAGTACATGAGGTGGTTTGAATGAGAATGCCCCCCCATAGGCTCATATATTTGCATGCTTAGTCCCCAGTTGGTGAACTATTTGCATATATTTGCATGCCTCATCCCTAGTTGGTGAACTGTGTAGCCAGAAGTTTTCCTGTATCCCATCCAGGCCCACAGCTGCTCAGACCCAAGTAAACACACAGAGGCTTATATTAATTACAAACTGGATGGCCTACAGCTCAAACTTCTTGCTAGCTAGCTCTTATATCTTAAATTAACTGATTTCTCTTCATCTTGTTTTACATGTCTTCTGTAGTTTTACTGGTCTGCTGACATGTTGTTCCTTGGGCAGCAGGCTGGCATCTTTCTGCCTCTCCTTTCTCTTCGGGTCTATCTTCTTGGATTTCAGCCTGCCTCTAAGCTGCCTTGCCACAGGCCAATACAGCTTTATTATTAACCAATCAGAGCAACACATATTCACAGCATACAGAAAGACATCCCACAACAGAACTGTTTGGCAGGATTAGAAGGTGTATCCTTGTTGGAGTAGGTTTGTCCTTGTTGAAGGATTTGTATTGCTGGGATTGGACTTTGAGGTTTTGAAGCCCATGACAGGCCTAGTCCCCCCTCCCATTCTCTCTCGCTGTCTATCGCCAGAGGATCAGATATAAAGCTCTCAGCTACTTCTTCAGAACCATGCCTGCCTGTGTGCCTCCATCTCCCACAACCTCTTATAAAGGAAAGCATTTAATTGAGGACTTATAAGAGTTGCCTTAGTCATGGTGTCTATTCACAGCAATAGAACTCTAAATAAGACGCTACAGTAACACAAATATAAACCAAATGTTATCATAGCACAGTATGGCAACAGAGTGAGCTAATTAAGAAAATGAAAGTGACCTCTATGGTCATGTGGTTTGTATCTTCCCTAATAGTTCAAACACTGGAAACTAGTCTCCAAAAAGGTGTGTGAATGGTTCTTCATATTAGAGTAGTTGGAAGCAATTAGGGTTAGACAATGAGGACATGTATATTAGGTCCCCAAAATAGAATTGGCAGCATTATAAAAAGAGACTTCTTTATTCTGTTGTTCCAACGTGTGATAATGTAACAGGAAAGTCATCAACAAGTGCAACCATCCTAGTCATGGGCATCCCAGCCTCCAAACTATTAGTGGATCACACTGTGTCTTTATAAATTACCCAGAATGTGGCACTCACACCAAAGAAAAAAGTGCCATGCCTTTAGATATGGAATGGATTGTTATAATATTTTAGCTAAGATGATTTGAACATGATCACACCAAACCCATTTTAAATGAGCAAAACCCATTATATATTAATTACCATTTTAGTATGACATATTTTTCTGATCTTCACATGTTAGAAGACAGACATAATTATTTTATGAGTAGCTGATGGGTCATTTCATTGTGACTTGTGTTTTTATTCTTTTCTGTTATATATTTGAAGTAATTTTATCATTTTCTTATGAAAAAATGTTAATTTGAAGATAAATAATATAAAACTATACAAAAATTATATACTCTATGGAATATGTAAACATATGCACATGAACATATGCGTACATGTACAGATATGTATGTGCCTTTCCAAACAAGTGGAATACACATTCAATCCAGTGATTCCAAATTATATTAAACAAGCTATAAAAATGTACTCTGATTTCTAAATTATGCTATTACTATAAAATTATCTGTAGATCATCAAACTTGATTAGAAATGATGAAATTTGATAATCTAAAGAAAGTGTTCTAATTGGAGAAGACATTCTATTCTTTAAAATAGCACTTATTGAGAGAATTGTAACTTTTGTGATTTTCACACATTTACCCTGGACACATTGTTATCATTAGGTACTGTGTGTGTGTGTGTGTGTGTGTGTGTGTGTGTGTGTATTATGTGTGTTTATGTATGTGTGTATGTTTATGTGTATGTAAAATCAAACTCATTGAGTTGTGAACATGAAATATCTCTGACTCTCTTAGTTACATCTCTCACCACTATGGTATCACATACATCAAAAGCAGCTCAAGGAAGGGAGAACTCATTTGGGCCCACAGTTTAAGGGTCCAGTTCATCATGCAAACTTCAGTAAAAATCCAATTTATTTGTTTACAATGTAGAAGCAGATGCAATTGATATGATGAAGAATGCATCTTTCCAAAAATTATAGGGTAAAACATGAATTCTTAGAAGGCTTAGCAAAAAATGACCACTGTGTCCACAGAATATTATTTATTTTCTAGCACACGAGCATTGGCCTTTTATCCTAATCTTCATTTTACAGAACAATTTGCCACTGTGGATAACAATGAATTATGACATAGTTCAACTTAAAATAGATATCTACCATGGTAAACAACACAGTTTTGGTGTTAGTAACCCTGTTTTTGTCTTGTTTGGTTCCTATACCACCACTCAAAACACAGCATATGACATAAGTTAATAAAAGAATAATGGCAAAGGGAACCTGCTGCCTCCTATAAGAAGCTAAGATTGAGCATCTACTAATGAAACAAGCCTTAAATTTACCTTTTCAAAACATCTGGAAAAAAAGTTTAGTTGCTCTCAAAGACACCATGGTTATATCTGCAGCAGTTGATTCTTTGTGATATTTTGTTCAGGATTGGTCTAATATGATCCAAGGTGGCCAATTAAGTAAGTCCTTCCATTTTTCTGGCTGAAGGATGATTTGATTGTGCAAGCCTACTAATCCATTATTTTAATTAGTATTAAATTCATAAAAAGCTTTATTTCAGTAAATGCTACAAATGCAATTATCAGAAGGAAAGACAACAGTAACTCATTTGGGTAATAAAGTAGAAATGATTTCATGCAAAACAATTACAACAATAAAACCATGCTTTAGAAGTATTTGGAAGGGTCTGGATGCCACTTACATTATTGCCACCTCTGGGATGGCTCTTGGAATGAGGTTGTCAAGTGAGACATCTACTGGCTTATTTACTAGGGTGTTCCATATAGTTCACACAGCAATAGTAATCAAATATCATGTCGAGAACACTGAAAAGTTTTCTGAAAACAAAACCAAAACCTAAGAATAGCAATAAAACCTGAATCCCAAATATCCAACTATGAAAAGCAACATTCATGGGGAAAACCTCATCTCAAGAAATCATTCTGATATCAGAAAAATAAGGCCATTTTTGATAGGGAAGTTTATTCACGTGTTTCACTATGGAGAACCACTATTTTCCTATGGAAAATGTCAGAACGTGGAGAATTAGGGAGAGGTAGAGTAAATGCATCCAAAGAGTAAGGATGTTTACACAAAGGACAACGATAACGCCTTTGAGGTTGTTTCCAGATTTTCTGTTTCCATTCTCTGTCACTTATGGACTGTTCGTTTACAGATAGTCTCTATTTTAAACCAGTTAGTTTACTTTCTCCAAATGTGTTTATTGTAAATAATTCTGGTTTAAACAACTTTGGAGCCGAACCTTGAGGTTTGCTTTACAGATTTATTTTAAATTCTCATGATGACTGGATGATGTTGGTGCATCAACACAGGAATAAAACAAGACAGGTGAGTTTATTGGAATATCAAAGTTCAGCCTCACCTTAAATATTTAGTAGGAATCCACAGATTTGGAGAGTTCAATAAGCGAAGAGATGGATTCACTGGCAAACAGAAACATGGGAAGGATTGTTTCTGATGCAGACACTTTTTCTGCCAAAGTGGTGCTAGCTAGAGATCTCTTTGGGGAAGTTCATTCAGGAATGTCTCTACATCAATATCCATGAAAGAGTAAAAGAACAGAATTGGATAGGAGAAAGGTGAAATTCCATGCAGGTGCCTAAGGCTTTGAGCCTCCTACATAGTAAGCCCTGATATTGGTAGGGACCCTAAAAGTTGACATGCATCCAGATAAGGTGGCTGAGCTTTTGAGTCTGTGATTTGATGGTACAGATTTACAGAGGCATACTCTGTACCAAGGAAGCTCCTCTGGGCAAAGCCTGTACTCCAGACATCTTAGGCAGATGAGCACTGCAGTCCTGAAAGACCAGTGTGTGGCTCAGCATTTACAATGAACAGAGTGCTTGGTCATTTTACACTCAGGACTTCAGCAGAGGTGGGTGCTCACTGTCCATGTATGGTCATTTAGATGACCCAACATTTCTCAACTCAGCATTTTTAAATGATAAGGGCTTATAAGTTCCTGCCTTCCCTAGGTCTTTTTTCCTCTCTTTTTTATCTCCTGCCTTCTAAATTCTTATTGTTGAGGACTGCAAACTCTGAAGAGTGCTTCTAAATTCATAATTCTTCAATGCAAGGAATGTAAAATAAATTAAACCCCAACAGGATTATTATACAGTGCTCCTCCTTAAAGCATCCCTTCTTACTCCTAAATCATGTCTCATAGATGGCTCCAAAGGGAAGACAGTGAGATTTATTGTACATTTTGCTGTGAATTGTTGTTCTTTTATTTCATTTTTCTAAGAATTGTAGTGCCAGGTTCTTTTAAATCTATTGACATAGATGCTTGTCGAAGGCTATTGTTTTCTGAAATGAGATGATGAAAATTAAATATTGTTTTAAGGTTTAGTCCTCTAAAAAATGCTTAATGCTTTAAAAATAACAGCCACACTTGGGACTGCAGTACTGTTTGCTAAGTAGTCTCCTTCCAAATACCAAAATCCCACAAATGCTTGAGAGGAAAAAAGCACAGTATCAGAGAAGGGCTAAATATAAATACTAATTCACATTAGTATTCTGTCACATATAAATTATCACTTTATAAACATCTCTAAATAATTATTTAATAGATTTTTAAATTACAAAGGCATCAATACACTATGCATTGTTTTAAATAATAGCATTCTTTCCAAAGCCATGTCAAATTATGGAAGACTAATTTGTATAACAGGAGAAAATATCATATTACATTCATAACTTTGAACTTTGCACATAAATATTAATGAGGGGTGTCCTTTTTCCATTCAGAGAAAGCCAATATTTGCTTTATTGCTACTTACTTAGAAAGCAGGGCATCATCATGTCACCCTCATCAACCAAAGCATTTATTAAGCTCACAGGCGATGCTTTTCTTAGAGGTTCATCAGGTGCTAGGCTCAATGGTTTCTCACTATGGCAGACTGTGATGTGTGTAAAATAGATAAAGCAGAGTCTAATTTGCACATGATAGACACTGTGCAAGGCACAGGATCTATCTTGTGATTATAGTGTGTATACTTCATAGGTTAGGCAAGGCTAGACAGTGATGGAGATATTTATATATGCAAAATGGATCTTTACTATCCTAGAATGCAGTGACAGACAGGTGGCTGGCTCCAAACCTCACTTGTAAGCCTGCTGTTTCAGTGCCCAAGTCTATGAGGACTTTTGTTCCACGGACAACACCAATTTCACATTGTCTCAACCCCTCCAGGTGTTACCATCCTTCTTATCTAACATGCACTTCATTACTTATCATTGTCTGTGCTTAAGATACTCTGACACTTTTTGTATTTTACTCCTGCTATTTTCAGAGAACCTGGGATGATTCCTACCATCTTCTGCTCACTGCCACCAGCTTTGTTGAAGAATCATCAGGCAACCAACTCAGACTGCTCACTCAGCTCAGGATCACACGCCAGCAACGGGTACTCAATGCTTATTTCTAGCTTTCTAAAGTTTCCTGAAGTCTGACATCCCTAAAACATTCTTCCCCTACTCTTAAGTCACCCACCCTAATCTTCCCGTGCGTACAACTGATGATCAATTTTAACCGGAGAAGTAGCAAACATGATTTGAAGATTCATCTTGTTCATACCATCCAATTTTGAAACCCTATGTGCCTTCCTTGCCTTTCTCCATTTCTGCTTCACCAGAAGGAGTAACTACTCCCTTGTATTGGGCTCTGAGTCTTTCCTCCCAGTCTGTCCAAGACCTTTACTGCTCTTCTACTCATAGGGTTGTTTCTCTCCCTCAGAGGATGGGTTTGCTGAATACAGTTCTCTCACTTTTACCTAGCTCATTCTCACTGTGCTCTTTAATGTTCAAGAAAGTCATAAGGTGCCGTGTTCATTAATGAACCATGGAGCAAACTTCCTGCTACCTTCACATATTTTAAATATCACATACTAGCTTACACATCTGTCTAGGCAAGGTCTCTTAATCTTGTCACCTCTGACCTATTGAAATATATCTTTCTCCCTGTGGTGGTTTGAACAAGAATGCCCCATAGGCTCATTTAGTTGAATGCTTGGTCACTAGAGAGTGGAACTATTTGAAAGGATTACAAGGTTTAGGAGGTGTGGCCATGTTGGAGGAAATGTGTCAGTGGGGGTAGCCTTTGAGGTTTCAAAAGCCTGTGCCAGACCCCATATGACTCTCTCTGCCTGCTGATCTGGATGTGGTGCTCAGGTACTGTTTCCAGTGCCAATCTTGCCCCCATCCTCTCTGTCATGAAGATAATGGATTGACACTTTTAAACTGTCATTAAGTCCCCAATTACATGCTTTCATGTACAAGAATTGCCTTGAGCCGGGCTGTGGTGGTACACAATTTTAATCCCAGCACTCAGGAGGCAGAGCCAGGTGGATCTCTGTGAGTTCGAGACCAGCCTGGTCTACAGAGCGAGATCAAGGACAGGCACTAAGGCTCCACAAAGAAACCCTATCTCAAAAAAAAAATTAAATTAAATTAAATTAAAATAAAAAGTAAAGAATTACCTTGGTCATGGTGTATCTTCGCAACATTAGTAAAGTGAGTAAGACACTCTCCAAAGCATTTGATACGGTTTACAATTTTTCACCTAAAATTTCATGTCCCTGACACTTGATCACCCATAAGACAATACAGATGCCTTGTTAAGAGGCAAAGCCTAAAACAAAGTGGTTAGGCCACCCTACTTAGGGATAGATTAATCTTTGTGTGCTTCCTCTAGAGTGGGAAATTATATATAAGACAGTCTTGTGTGCTTGAACTGTCCTGCACACAGTCATTTTCCTCCTGATTTCAACACCACAATCTGCCTCAGCCAAGGGAACCATTTTCAAGACTCCAGCTTTGGATTTTCAACCTCCAAAACTGTAAGTTGAATGACCCTCTGTTCTTTATGAGGTTTCTAGCTTTGACTATTCTGTTACATCACTATCAAATGAACTAAGACATTATTACACTGTCAATCACCTTCCGGCTTCCAAGTAAGGAAAGAATCTTGAATCTTCTCTTGGAAGTTACACAGGAGCAAATCACCTTTTCTTAAGTGATTCCCAATCTGCTTCTATTACACCTTGTTTTCCTGATTTATTTTTTCTTCTATTAATCCTTTTTACTTATCCCTAGTTTCTATTTCTCCATTAGTCCATCAGTGATAATATCTTCCTAGAGATGTGCCTTTTTCTTTCTTACTCATGAGCTTTCTTACACAGTTACGTCATAGTTTTAAAGGATTTTTGCATAGGAACAGGTTGCAAATTAGATTTCTATTCAAGATGTTTCTTCTGAACTCCAGACTAACATTTCTTATTCTTCTAAGTGATAAAAACTTAATATGGTTTTGATATTAGAAGAAATTATAAGCAACAATCACATTCAGGTTGTCTGAATTTTTTTTTTCTGGGCACCTGCCAAGGGAACCAATGTTGTCTCTGATAGAGTTTAATTTGCCAGACCAAGTACAAATTTGAAGTTTACATCAGAAAGTACAATAACTAGTGAAGGGTCAGCAGCTTTGCTCTAGTTGTGGGTTAATAAATGTCTTTCTTTGCTTCAGTACTGAAAAAGAAGGCTATTGGGGACTGTGCACAGCACCACAAACCTGTGAGCCTAGAATTTGGGAGGCTGGGGCATGAAGATCACAAGTTTGAAGCTACCTTGAATCACATAAGAAAACTCTGCCTCCAAAACCCAAGGGTGGAAGATTAGCTTTGTGTGGAGTTGTCTGTTTAGCATAGAGGCCCTTGATTCCTTCTACAGAGCAGTACAAAAGAGCAAGTAAACACAGGCCATTGTATTAAAAACAAGGGGATTCATTATTCACAGTGGTGACATGTTGTGGGGTATTTGTACTCTGTGTGAAAATGTATTGCTGCGAATTGTATAATAAAACGCTGAATAGTCAATAGGAAGGCAGGAGGTTAGGTGGGATTTCTGGGGAGAGAAAGGAGGAAGGAGGAAGCTAGGTGTGCAAGAAATGCCAGGAGACATAGAAGAAGCAAGATGGGCAATACATGACAGGATGAAATTTATAGAAATGGGTTGATTTAAATTATAAGAACTGGTTATGAACAAGCTTAAGTTAAGGCCAAACTTTCACAATTAATATTTTCTGTGTCTGTAGCTGGCAGTACAGCTCTCTTTACATATGGCATTCAACATGGAGGCTCAAATATCCAAACATAGAGTCTGAGAAAGCTACGGCAAGTTCTGGACAATGATCCAGATGAGGATTCCTATTCCTGCAGTCTTTCAGGTGGGCCCATGCTTGAGGGCATACAAAGACACATCCCCTAACTACTGCCTGCAATCTGGAGTCAGCTATCAGTGCCAGCACCAAGCACTAAGCTCAGACACATGGCAGCTGACTTGTCAGTTTAAGATTTGTCTTAAAAGTACCTGAACACTACAGGTACTTTGTAAAGCCAGATCCAGACAGAAAATACTCTAAAAAGATATACTATGTTTAAAAAATGTGCTTAGATGCTAAAGAAAAAAGTAGGTTTAGATAGTCATAGACAAAAATATTTTTTATAAAAGTCATTAAAGAAAGAGTAAGTAGTATAAAAAATAAGCCATGGAAAATACACAGGGTGTCTGGATCCTGTATGGTACTTGGTTGACTTTGAATTTTTAAATGCTAATGCATAAAAATCAATAGCTGCAGAGAGACATTTGATTATGGAAACTGCTAAGTTAAACTAATCTATGTATTTTAAGAATGTCTTAACTTCAAAATGGAAGTCAGAAAATACTTTACATTGGGGGAGATATTATGCCTTTGTTTCCACAGGAAACAAAAAGTTATGGTTTTCTTCAAAATTAATAAAGATCAGATTTGATCAACAGGGACCTCTGGACTATCTTGGATATAGACATGAGGGAAAAAGCCAAGAAAGACTGCAAGACAGTTGATGTATATGCTGATCTCTCTACTATGGGAAGAAGTCTGAGTTTGGATGACAAATTGTAAATCTTGTTGCTTACAGAGTTCTTATGACTTATTAATACATGCCACCCTTCCATATAAAACAGAGAGAGGTTTGGTTATACAGTTCAAATGGACTTATAAAGTTCGCAGTTGCCTTTTACCTGCTTGAACCCAAAACAGAATATCATCTTTAGCTGACTTGTCCACACCACCCATTATATTAATGCAGACATATATGTTACCTTTAAAAGTTTGTTTTCAGAAAAAAAGGGAGTAGACACCAATAAAGGTGAATATCCAGGTGATTCAGCCTCAAAATACCTTTGCGGTTTCCTCAAAATTCTGCATTCAGAATTACTTCAAAGCTGCTAATTGAGATGGTTCAGCCTCACAGATTATCCAGCAAAATTTTCAGATAAGTTTACACTTTCCCATCACACAGAGTCTAAACAATAACAACAAAAAATATAGCTAACTCTCCCAGGATCTGACCATTATTCCAATTTTGTCAGGGTCCCCTAAAGATGCCATTGCCCCAGAGAACAGGAAGCAATATAAAGAATATGATGTTCACATTCCCAAGAGGTGGGGTGCGTGCTTTTTGTCATTCAATGGATTATAGATATTTATCATCATTTGGGATATTGGTTACAAGTTGTTATTTGCAACGGTCAGGGAAAAAGCTGAACAAAGAAGATTAGACTCAAAGAATTTTATCCCATAGAAATGATTAAATAAAAGGGTAGATAATTATTGAGTCTACTTTGAACAACCACTAGTCTCAAATATTTTACATTGGTATGGATTTTTACATATTGATACAAATTTAAGGTTATTTTTGTTAGAAAATATATATATGTTACTATTGTTTAATATATCATTGTATACTCATACAAATTTAAGTTTGTTTTGTTATAATATATGTGTGTGTGTTTCTACTTTTGTTTAAGGTATTATACCTATGCAACTCATTCAAAAATTTCTCAAAAATGCAATTAAAATTCTATTTCTTGAAAGCTATTATTATAAAACATTTAGAATAATTAAGAAATTCAGATTAGTAGTTAGTCATCTATAATAATCCAACTTATAGTCATGTTACATAGGTTTTCAAAGTCATACAGAAGTATATTTTGGATACATTGATGGTCTTCAAACTTTTCAAAGACCTACAGAATATGGCATTTAAAATGTTTTAATAACATAAGACTTTCATCTGCTCCTGAGGGGCACCGATTTGATTCAAAAAAAGGTTGATGGGCATCAAAAAACCTCCATATGATATTTGCTTTCAATGTCACAAAGCTAGCCATTTGAACAAGAAACTGCCCTTACCCCAACTGCTGACAGTAAGCTGACACAAAAGAAAGCTACTGACAAACTTTGCTAAGACAAGGCAGGACAGTTCCTCAAAATTCCTGCTTCACAGAAAAGTCTGTCAGTCATTCTAAGCCGAAGATGGATGCCCCAATATTACAGAGGAAGCTTCAGTGACTTTCTAAGTAGCCAGCTCTCTCTGTCATTTCTATAGTTTTGGAAGTTGTTTCTTCTGTACTTCCTGTTTACTCAGGTAATATTATCCTTCTTGGGTCAATGATGGAGTTGAAGTTGAGATAGTTGTAGTTATGGTTTTCTTTGTTACCAAATCAAAAGAGAAACTTACATAAGAGATGTAAAGTTTATATGGTTGAGAAACATAAAAGCTTGTTTATATAAGAAAATATTTTGAGGTCTAAAAAGATAGTTTGGGGTTAGTTATACAAGTTAGCATAGAAAGTCAATTAGGTACAAAACTTTGGACTTACAAAGATAGAATAGATAATAGGAGTATTTTCTTTGAATTTGTCAAATACAAATGGACTTGGTATTGTGAATGTTATTTTTACCTGATAATTGTTCTTGTTGTATGTAATTTTACTGCATTAGAGTTAAAATCTTTCATTTTTATTTAGACAAAAAGGGGGAAATATTGTGGGATATTTGTACTCTGTGTGAAAATGCATTGCTGTGATTTGTGCAACACAACGCTCAACTGTCAATAGCTAGGCTGAAGATATGGGGGGGGGGGTTCCTGAAAGAGATGGGAAGAGGAAGAGGAAGCTAGGCATGTGTGAGATGCCAGGAGACACAGAAGAAGCAGGATAGGTGGTGTCAGGATGAAGATCAATAGTAATGGATTAATTTAAGTTATAAAGACTAGTTAGGAGCAAGTCTAAGCTGTAGCCGAGCTTTCATCATTAATAATAAGATTTCACGTCATTATTTGGGAGCTGGCTGGTGGGGCAGAAAAACACTCATTACAATGGCACTAATAATGATAGCTTAGAGTATCATTTGCTCAAGTTCTGTGAGCAAATATCTTTGTAGAATAACACCAAGAAGACCAGTGATGTCTGGCACATGAGATGTATCCAACAGACAGAGAACCCAAACTCATATAACCAGCAGTCACTTGATCTTTATGAAAAGTGTTTATTTTTAATGTATATCCCCCTTCACTTGGGAAATAAATATATGTTTATCTGTTAAGGCTACGCACATATTGTAGGAATCATTCAGAATGGAAGCAATCAGTGAAATGGTGAATGCAAGAGGACAAGAGAACTTCATTTGAGAAGCTGTCATCCAAACACAGCCAACCCAATACAGATGGACAGCATGCATGAGGATTTAATAATTTCCATCATTCACTGAGATCTTAGAAACACTTACTTACAATGTACCTAGACCTTTCGATTTTAGAATCCTATATACATGAAACATAAACCTTCACAAATTCTTGAGAAAATTGTGCAAGAATATATTTAAAATTTTCTTTGGCTAGAGTGTGACTAGTCTTTATATTTTTTATAGACTCTATGACCAAAAACAATTTTAAAAATTGTTTTCAAACTATTTTACAGACTCCAGTATCAATATTTTGACTGTCTGTTTGCATATAAGCAAAACCAAAAAGCTCATTAAAATATTGTCTAAAAATACATACATTTGTTAGGGAAATCAGAAATTTAATTAGGCATCTAGAAATTTCCTATTCATATGCTCAATTTTTCCTTATAAATTCTCCCAATAAAAGAATTTTTCTTATATCAAAAAGTGTTAAATCTTTTAGATATTATTTTTGGAACACAAATGTTTTTCTAACCATTCATATAAAGTGCACTTGAGTTGTATATTTGTCATTCCTAAAATATTGGAGATCACAGATACTGCTTACAAATAAAATGATTAAAATAGTAAAATAGATGGAAGGCATTTTATATGCACACAAGACAACCACATCTCTCCTCAATTTTCTTCAATTTTCAGATCTTTTGTTGAAATTGTGCTAAACAGAAGAATTTCTTGTTAATCTTGTAGCATTTTAAATAAATCAGCAAATGAAACAAAAGCCCTTATTAATAAATATGTTGAGAGTAGGAAATGTGAGTGTGGGGTTTGGAACTGTGTCAGTGGAAGAGCTGTGTACATGTGTTGTGGCAGCGGAGGGGAGGTGAAAAAT
This sequence comes from Peromyscus maniculatus bairdii, assembly GCF_049852395.1. NCBI lineage: Eukaryota > Metazoa > Chordata > Mammalia > Rodentia > Cricetidae > Peromyscus > Peromyscus maniculatus. Next base: position 12,213,598 of record NC_134853.1, read on the forward strand.
ACATCCACAGACAGGACAAGAAAAATTCTGTGAAATGATTAGTACATTACAATTCTGGTCTCTGATGTCCCCCAAGGAACCCCCTACTGAGGACTGAGTTCATAAGCATCCACAAGGAAGAGATGGATATAGAATCCTCAAGTTAGAGGAGATTAGGAGTGGAAAAACTGGGATTCCAAAGAGAAGTGTGCTAAGTGGCTGCAGAGATCCCTGAGGGAAGGCTGATGATGGTGAGAAGTCCCTACCACCATCTTCCCAAGTGACTGAACGTGCTCTACTCTGGAGGTTTTTCAAATTTACTTATTTTTCCTATGAATCTGAGGATGTGATTACAAAGATCCCCAGCTTCACTAGCTCTTTAACGGGGAAGGATGAAACAGATGCTAAAGATATTCTCTATAGATACAAACTTTCTGAGCACTCTGCGGTGCTCATAGTTTCAAGTATAGACTTATTTGACCTTCTGAATCCAAAAGTGAAAACTTTGAAATATTCATTAAAATATTAATTGAAAATACATAGTTATGATCATTGAAAATTCTGAATGTGTTGCTTTAAAAGATAACTATTATCCTTGTATGCCAGCAATGAAAATTTCAAAATCAATGACAATCTAAATAGTACTCACAATTACATCAATACTCAGTGTAGAAAGAATCTAATAGTCAGCACTTTTAGCTTCACCTATAAAAAACTCATTTCCAGGTCCAGCATCCTCAACTGAGTGAACCAGGATGGGCAATCTCAGGGGCTCTTCCAATTTTGTGATTTTGTATTTACTAAAGTAGTTATGTTGGATTTAAGACATAAAGGGTAGAACCAGAATTCAAAAGCTTTCAATTTAAAATAAAATAGCATTAAATTCAAATAGGACAATACAATATATACATCATTGTTTGAAAATATTGTCTCTGGCTGCATAAACTGGTTTTTATTAAATATGTATTCATCTACATTTGCTTCAGTCCTATGAAGTGTTACTTCACAGCCTGGAGAAGTTTCAAGACTCTATCTTGACTCTTCAGAAATAAGTGACCCTTTTTAAGCTGGAGCTCTTTCCAGCTTACAGCTTCATGGAGTAAATGCTGCTGTTCACACATGTCAAGTAGACATTTCCCAGAGCTACGGGATCAATTGGATGTCCTAATTAAATAACAACTAAAAGAAAAAATAATAAACTAAGCTCTACAGACTAAATGTTTTTTTTTTAATCTCCCAACCCAAACTTTAGCAAGTACCTCAGATTTTAAAATCTATTGTTGATAAAAAGTTGCAATTCAAAAATAATAAGCCATGGATCTTCTCTATCATATTTAACTGTCTATGCTGCTGAGTTTTAAAGTACCCTGCAGAAATGTTACAGTATAGAACAGAACCAGATGAACTCTCTCATCACCAAAGACAGGACCGAAAATAATTTTTGGAATTTCAAAAAAGAAAAAAGGAAAAATTAAAATTATTTGAAATATTTCCCTTCTAAAGTTCACAGAAATCGATAATACCCAAATGCAAGGCATCAAAGTCAGAGGGCAAAGCAAGACAGAGTGAAATGCAGTAAATGTACCTAAAATTGCAAAATTGTTTGTGAGAGTGTCCTTCTTATTATATCAAAATGCAATTTTCAAGGTAGAAGAATTGCAGCCTAGCTCTGTGCACTGCACTGTGTGTACAATACAGCAAGAAAATTAATCCCTTCCCCAATGACCTCTAGAAATGAAAACCCATTATCCTAATAATATTTGTACTTAGGTCTTGATGCTTCTGTGCTGAATTTGAATGCCATGAAATGATTATATAAAGTCATTGATGGGGACATATGTGCAGATAATTACATAAATAATCCTCTTTATGTAGGTGTAAGGTGACTTTTTAGAGCAAGTACAAACGAGTGTTACCCTAATAAATCTCATAATGATTTTCTTTACTGCTGAGACATGAGTGTTACTATCCGGAAGGATTGTTAGAGATGCTTGGCTTTCCTCGGGGATCCAATGTTAAAATTTTCCTAGAAGTCTTGTAACATAAGACCATTGCCAGAAGAGCCTATTCCTGAACTACAAGCATACAAGCACCTACTTCACTTATGAACATCCTGGACAGTGTGTGTGTGTGTGTGTGTGTGTGTGTGTGTGTGTGTGTGTGTGTGTGTGTGTGTGTGTGTGTTTTAATGGAAATAGAATTTTCTTCTTGCATGCTCTCAGCTACTGTCCTTTGAACTCTTCTCATGTCCCTCCACTCTCAAGTTGATAGCCTCCCTTTCTTTGCTTATTATTGCTACATAGAACTTTAAGTACCTCTCTCCTCTGAACAGGAAGATAACCTATGAACTTATAAATACTGGCTTCCAGAAATTGTAGCAAAGCAAGAATATACATTCTCACAAACAAGACAAATTTCTGGAACCCAAATACTGAATTACCTTGCTGACTTGCACAAGTAATCATTTCATTTCCTTGTAGCCATGAGAACTGCTTCTAAGCCAGGAAAATGAAAGTTCTGTAGGTACTTCATACACTTATGGAAAAAATATTTTAGCATTTTTCCCTTCACTTTCTCCCTTATGTCTTTTGAAATTTAATTAAAATGTAATTGAATCATCCTCCCTTCTTGTCCTTCCTCCTACCTCTCCCATATCCACTCCCAATTCCAAATCACAGCCCCCTCTTTAAGCACAGTTTTTACATACAAATATAGATGAATAAACATATAAATACAATCTACTGAGGCCCTGTAGTCTTGTCTGCATGTATATATTTCTAGGACTGACCACTTTCTTCAATTCTGCTTCTGCATTTATTGTTTCCGATTATGTTTTATACTTTCAGTTGTCTCCACTGCCTGTCTTGAAGCAGCCAGCAATTTCCCAATAAAGTTCAGTGCTATTGCCAGTTCTTATGTCCTTGGTACCTATTTGGCATTTTCCATCTAATCCCCGTGATTCCTTAAAACTCTTTTAGCCCCTGCTTTTAGTGCACACAGTAGTGGGTTTTGTTTTGATATAATTTTGATAGTGGAAGTGACTGTTTTATTAATGATCCTGTGGACAGAATTTAGATCTTTTGTGATGGAAGCAATCCACCACTGAGCTACACTTCCATTTCTGGAGGATTTTTCTTTTTTTTCCTTTTTCTTTCTATTTTTCTTTTTTTGTGTGTGTGAGAGAAAACATCAAAACTTCTATAATTTAAGCTGGTCTTGAACCCATTATGTAGCCCTAGATGGCCTTAATCTCACATCCTACTTGCCCCAACGTCTTGAATTTCAGTTCTGTATTTCCAGGCCAGTGTTGACAGTTATTGGTTGGATGAAAGAGTGAATATGCATTCTAATTTTCTTGCACTATTCTTAGTTGTTACTTAGTGAGAAATTTGGTAAAGACGTTTTGGCCATAATCACTCTATAACTGTAAATATATTCTAAAATAACTTCATAATAGGTACTGAAGGATCAGAGCTCCCTAAAATTACAGAAAACTTGCATATTATTAATGTACTTTAGCGCTTGGATAATAAGTTTTAAAAATAAACTTGCCTTTGACAAGACACTGTAAAATTGCCCAATAACTTATTCTAGAGGCATTTCCATCTATAGGTATATCGCTTTATATGCATACAGTTAACAGAGTTTCCATTTGTCTTACGTAAAAAAAAAAATAAGATACATGGAATTTTAGAGATATGACAAACGTTTTAATAGTACTCTAAACTCTTGACTTTGCAAAAGAGGAGTCTAACATAGAAATAAGGTAGTTTCCCTTTTCCATTTTCATTAAACATAGATTTTTTTCTCATACAATATAATCTAAATACTTTTTCTGCCCCTTCTTCTCCCAGTTCTTCACCAACCAAGCCATCTCCCATCCAGATCTACTCCTTTCCTGCTCTCAATAGAAAAGAGCAGGCTTCAAGGAGATAACAGCAAAATAAAATATAATAAGACTTCCCAAAGCCAAAAATCTCAAGAATTTGAAGAGTTACCGAGACCCACAAAGGGATTAATGATTCTAAATAGAAAATAATTTTAATGGAGTCTTTGAAATAGAAACATTAATTCTCTCTGAGTTATGATTCTCTTCTTTCTCCTGCTGTCTACATGTGGTCACCAATCCACAGTCTACATTTGAAGAGTCTATGAAATAGATGTCACCAAGAGACTAAATTGTAATACTTCTCATCTTCTTTAGACACCACTGAACCTATCAGAATCCAGACAAGATTTAAGGAGAAAATGTAAGAGCACCAAGATAGAAGGCAACAGGGAACCCTGGATGAGCTCCTGGAGAAGTAGTTACTTACCTGGATTATCTCCTCATGTCTGGATACTTACAAAGATATGTGAATAATATTTTAAAGGATTAACAAGTACATCTGGATATCTTTGTGACTACAGTTTAGTCTAGCTCATTAGGCTACCTATCTGAACACAGAGAACACACAATTTTGGTGTTGAATCTTGAAGAATGTCTGGTCCTCACCTTACCTGGCTATTAACAAGTATGAAGTTAGGCAATTATCCATTAGTTCTTGACTCTGCATTTCATGGGAAGCATTTTGCCAATGAATTGTTATTCAGTTTTACCCACCAGACTTTCTGGCATTGGCCATGTTAGAAAAAATGCCCACCACTGAGAAGAACAAATCCAAGGATACATCATTTAGATCTTCACACTACAGAAGTTTACTTCTTCCCACTAAAGTGTATGTGCTTCTGCAAAAAAATCACATAAAACTTTTATTCACAGAGTCATGCCTGTGTTCAAACACTGAATCTAAATAGTATGAAATTACTCCAGAGCAGGAATGCAGTCAATACAATGCTATAGCCACATTCTGTCCCTCTATTTGATTAAAATAAAATACTCAGTAGAAGTAACTAAGTTAGAAAACCAGTATTAAGAGGAAGCAGAGGGTGGTAATGAAGTATTAAGACAGAATACAATGTGAATGCTAAGTGTTTGTTTGGAATTTTTACACGATATTTTAGTCATAAGTTTCCTTTATATTACATGTTACTTTATTTGTGCCACTTAGAAAAGTTATGAGGACATAGGGATGAATATGAAGATAGGAAATTGTCAGGTTAGTGAGATGGTAAAGTGGATAAAGATATTTGCCTCTAGCCCTTGAACACAATGAAGAGGATTCAACCTCTAGAGTCTACACAGAGAAATCAAAGAACTAATTGTTACAAGTTGTCCTCAGATCTTTGTATGTGAGTCACAGAGTGAGTGCATTCTTGCATACATACACACACACACACACACACACACACACACACACACACACACACACACACATATCCCAAGTTAATGAATATAAATAAAAATATTTTCAGTTACTTAAAAAATATAAATTGTATTTGGGAGAAAGAAGCATATAGGTCTCTGTGAAGTCTTCATAGTGGGTTGTATATTGAGACCCTGTGTCAAATATAAATTAATATATTTTTACATGAGGTGAGGAATACATTCATAGCTATGGAGATGATCAGCTGTGGGATTCCATGTACACTCCTTAGTAGATGCTGGAGAAGATTTATCAAACTATTCTTATAGAACACTCAAAAGACATTTTTTACTGTATATGTTCAGAATTATGCCTGCTTTCCAATTTGTTCAGATAGAACAAATCACAATTATATAATGTTGAAAGGATGTGATTGCTATAATTTTGGATTACTGTGTGTGTCCATTTGCATGAATCTTGTGAAAGTTGTATCTATGCTAATATTGAAAACTATACTGTGTATAAATTAATTATAACTTATAATGATGAGTTTCATATTCCTACAAAAAATTCAGTGAATGCACTGAATTAAGTTGCCACTAAAGGAGTGTGTTTCCTAAATATCGGTTTGACTTTTTCATTGTTAAAGCAATCACAATAGTACTAATGGCATTAGGAAAGGGAACAGAGAGAAAATGCCAGCTCTCCTTCCTGCTCAGCCTTTTAAATTCATTATATGGTTCATATTGTAGGATGTTATACTAATGCTAAAGGGAAAGGACAGATGGTAAGGCAGAATGCAACATAAGTTTGGATAGTATCCACTGAGAGGAAATGCTTTATAATTGGTAAATACTATAATGAAATATGTTAATTCACATTGCAAGGATTTAGGAATCAAGGCCCTTCTGTGTGATACAAACTTCAACAATAAAGCTGTTTTCCCATCTGGGTTATCAAAGGATCAAACTGTGATTCAAACACATTTCAATACAAGCCATGTGGTGAAAAGTCTCTCACTTCTAAGGGGCGGTAGCTGACTTAGTCAGCATATTCTCAGAATAACAGAAGATGCTGACAAGCCACTCCTCCTGACTTCTTATTTTAATTCTCTGTGACTAACCTTATGCATGCTGCTCCTCTAGATGCTCAACGTTATCAGAGGCCCTGTTGCAGCTCTTCACAGTGGAATCATTCATTCATCGCCTCTGTTTATAGAGGAGGTTAATAGCATCCATGTGCCCTCTGGATCTCCACGCCTTCTCTCTTTCTTTCCATTTTAAGCATTTCTGGAAGCTAGGAGATGTATAACTTGCTTGCTTTGGGGCCTTAGGAACCCACATATAAGTGTCTTCTGAAACAGAAGATTTCCAAGCCAGGATTTGTTACTGAATATGCAGAACAAGATTTTCTGCATATTTTTTTTGTGTGTATAAAGTGCTATCTTGTGTTGACCATGTTTCTTATTTATGAAAAATATGAACCTACTTGCAGGTATGAATTCAAAGACTCAATTTACTAAGAATTAGTGATCCACCGGATTGATGGTCATAAAGCAATCTTTACTCTTGGTACCCTCAAATATCTTGCATGGGTCACCAGATCATGATTTACTAATAAGGTTTCAGGGCTTGCAAGATAGCACAATACTAACCATGTATTAATATTTAATTTGGCATATTAAATGCACCTAACAAAAGACCCTAGAACTGCTGACAGGACCCTAAATTTCCAATTTCTTTAAAATGGAATCAAGATAGTCTACAGGGAATTTGTGAAAAAACAAAAATAAATAAAGGAAAATAAATGTTTTAATGTTTCTACATAGACATAACAGAGCTGGGGTTCTCATTTTTCTTAAAGGTATTTATCATGCATTTTAGATGTTTAACTGAAGAATCACAAGATTGAATCTGGTACCTGGTTGCAAAATCCACAATTAGATGACAGCAGATGCATTTTGGTTAATAAATTTTATATTAGACAATTTGCTCCTAAAATAATTCATTGGCACTTACAAAATGTTGCTAAGTGAAAGGTGATACGGCCTATAAATCATTTGAATCACCTTGTTACTTGCTTCTCAGGAACTGAATCTGCTCTGAAGTAGGAACTTGGAGAAAGCTCTTGGTAGATACATGAGTTTGCTTTGTAACATTATTTTCACAGGTCAGAGATGATCATTAATGCTTGATTCCTGAAATGTCAAAATCCATCCCAAAGGAGAAAGTACAGCAGAAACAGACTGCCCTTACCTACAAATGGTATTGGACCCCTGGAATTATCACACTTCATGTGCACAATAAGAACAGTGAATAGCAGCTGAGGAAGTTCCATCTATGAAGAAACATACAGTCATTTATTGACGATGTTCCTGCAATAACATGATGCCACCTGTAATAACAGAATGTTTATTAGCACACAAATGAGGGTTATAAATGATGTTGTGTATCTATGGAACAAAACACGAAAGACAACTTATTAGCAAAAAGATAAATTGCTTCGCAAAATCTCTATGAGATGCTAGGTTTGGTAGTTTCAAGAAAGCTTTTTATTTGCACAGACCGATGCCTTTATAATCCATTTAAAATAATATACTTGCCACTAGGTGGCTATTTCTGATCAGATCATTTTACCATTTTAATTACATTTTTAATATCCTGGCTGCATAAACAAAGATAAATTACAAACCCTGCACAATCCGCTGCTAGCTCAGGCACAGTCAGTAATAATATCAGCTTTTGTTTGTGCCTCCTCTAATTAGATTCTGAAGCCTAGGCTTTGTCAATCAATAATTTTAATTTTAGAATCGCCTTTTGATCTTGCATTTCATGTTTGTTTGGGAAAATGATCAGTAGGACAAAGCTGATAATTTATGCAGAAACAATCTCTCTGCAGTGCTCCGAGCACATTCCTCCCATCACCACCAGTCTGCAGACTGAGCTTGACACAGGTCTAATTAGCATGCAGATATGTGTCGCCTCATTGGCAATTCAAATTGCTTTTTTATAATGTACCTCAAATTGTGCTACTCAAACATTGTATTTGATTTCCAAAGCCCCCTGGGCATCCCATAATGTCTCCCTTCATCCTGGGTATGAGGCATTTATTGAACAATCTGCTGAGACTGGCTGTCTTTTCGAAAACACCCAAACACCCTATCCCGGGGACCTGTTTTGCTTCCTCCCTTCAGAGAGCAACGCCTTCTCCTCGGGATTCCTTGTGCCACGTCTGTAGGTTTTGAGATGATAGGTTCTCTCATGAGGTGCTTCTCCCACGTGGTTGATCTATAGAGGGTTTGAGTCTTATGCCACTCATTTTTTAAGTGGGGGAGGAGGGCTAGTGAGCACACATTAATATGCGGCACATAACCACATCTCTGAATGTCAGTCTTCCATTCTTCATTAAACAAAATGACTGGATTGCAGAGATTGCTTTCTTCTTCCCTCACTTACATAGACACACACGCTCACAGTTGCTTTCTCAGCACACACGCACACATGCAACCTCATTCACACGCACCTATGCACCTACCTATCCATGACAGCATATCGGCATGCCTTTGTCACTATTGAGTTATGTGTGAAAGTTGCCTGCTGCACACATGACAAATAAAGGGATTCCAGCATACACTGGGGCTTTTTTTTTTTAAACCATGCAGCAACAAGTGGTAGAATCAATGGTGTACAGTTATTCAGCAATGTAATTCATTTCACTGGCTTTGGCTTCTAGCCAGATCCGCCATCTGTCTCCAGCTCTCCCTCTCCCCGTCTCTCCCTCTCCTTTTCTTTCGCCTGAATTTGTCCTACATTTCGTAATGTTACGTGCCTGCCATCCTTATCCTATGCCAGAGGTACACTGCCAGCCTCACCCCCTTCTGGAGTGGAGTTCTCTGACTTCAGTGTCATTTGGGATATTCCACATCAGTGCCATGGGAAGGAAGACAAGGGTAAGCAAAAAGCAAAAGGAGTAATGCAATAATAATAATGATGATGATTATTTTATTATTATTATTATTGTTATTATTTATCATTATTACTATGTGGGATCCAATTGCTCCTGCTTCTGCCTTTTATCCAAAGCCTGGAGATCAGTCTGCATCAGCCAGGAAGTTTCCCTGCTTCGTTAGAATATCTTCGTTTTCCTTATCATACGCTGGCACGCCACGCCAGTACACCACTCCATGGAATGCCTGCTGTTGGACACTTGCAGAGCTCTGCCACCAAGCAACCTCCTGCATTGGAAATCGGGGACTCCTCCAGGATCTTATGTGTGCTTGCTGTTTGAAGCTGCAGAAAAGTGAATAATCAATTAAGTATTGATTTCTTGTAAGATTTGGTAAATTTCAAAGGCAAGACAAAGAGGATGGCTTAAGGAAACACTGCAGGGACCTGGCGTAAATTAGACAACTAACGGAGATGCAGAATAATATAACACCTCAACTGAAGATTTCCTTGGAAGAATTAGCACTAGCTATTGGAAGACAATGGTGGATTTAATCAAAACAGCAGGCATGCAAGAATTTCACTCGTGAACCAGAAAAAGGAGCTAATTATAACCACCTTTTTTAATGGAGCTAATTTGACTGAATGGATGCAAATGTGCTTTACTTATGGATGAAGAAGCAAGCCTTTCTGCATGATCTTGGGATCATCTTATCTGCTAAGCATTGCAGCTCCTGTCCCCTTCCGTACATTTTTATTTCCAGAGAAGGTATTTATATGTAAACAACAGTTAACCATGCAAAAGATTCATCGGGACAATATACTATGGTATATGAGCTATAATCATCATTCTGCAGCCTCCCAGGATTTCATCTAACTTGGGGGATTGCAACCTTTGCGTGCAATGAGTGATGGTAATAAATGTATGGTGGTAAACTGCTGTGATTTTTCAATGTGTAGTTTATTAATTTTAGCTTGTTTAACATGTTGATTCTGCATTATTTGGCAATATATCCATAATGAAAGGAAGGGGATCGTTGGGTGGGGTGTTATTTGGCATTTGCAGTCTTCTTAGAGATCGGAATGTGTAGGTTCCACCAATCCATGAGCTCTGTAATTATAAATGAAGGGTAAAATTTTTGACAATTTGAAGAATTGGTTTTTATAATGGGAACAATGTGTTATAATCAGTAAGAGAATGGTTGTATTTTCTCTGTTGGTTGAATGTTCTTGACTGGTTAACTCCTCTGTTGCTGAGGAGAAGTAAATACCTTACAACCAGGAACCAGAAGGGATTGTAAGGGACAATGCTTTGTGCCTATACATCCCCACATTTCAATCTGGATGCCTGTTAAACATTTGCTTCCATTTCTATTATTTCCCTTTCTATTTTTCTTCTTTTCATCGTTTCTGTCTCACAATCTACATTCCCTGAGCAACCATAGGAACCAAGTTACATTAAGCTTCAACACAAAGACCTTGTAAGAATAATGAATCCTCATTTGCATAGACATTTGTATTCAGATTTGCCAGGCTATAAACTTGGCAGATCAAGCGGAATATTAAGTAGAGGCTTCCCTGGTAAATTGTGGCTCTTGAAATTGCTAAGTACTCTCTCCTGCTCCCTTCCCCCCTCCTCTGTCGTGGCAGGTGAAGTCTTCTTAAGAAGTGGATTGGCTCCTTCATCTTTCAGTACGTGATGTCAGTTTCCAGCAATAGCAGGTGTTCTAGTTGAAGGTACACATATGACTTGTGACTGGAGCATTCACTCTGGAGCCTAGAGACTAGAGAAGGGTTTTTTAAGCAGTGAAAGTGGTGGGATAACTAATCATCATACATAAATTTTGAATTTTTCTTTGTATGTTAAATAGTTGGAAGTTGTCTTTTTAAATTCTCTAAAGACCATAGGAGAACGAAGGCAGCTCTTTATTCCATAGATGGTTAAATTGTGCCATTCTGATTCATCCTTACTTTCCTGCTCATGCCATTTTTTTAAAATATTTTAAATGCCTCATTAGAGTAAGTCATGAATGGACTTGTATAATTCTGTTTTACTTGCTTCTCAAATAATAAAGAATAGGAATAATAATGCTACTTCTAGCAAACTTACCAGTTTAGAAATTTGACCTGCAAGGTCAAAATAATGTGGTGAAAAAAATGTAGATTTTAATTTCCATGGTCCACTCTGTGTGGTTCCAAGCAAGTGAGTAACTGGGAATATTTGTGCATGACTTCATGTTTCATACATGATACCACCGTTTCAGAATCTTGTAAACAGCATCTAAATCAATGACCTATTAACAACCTTTCACTTCTTGCCAGGCCTTTTCTTGTCCCTGAAGAAACCTATCACTGTGGGGAACATTAAGACATGTTAAGGAGATCAGTCTTGCTGCAAACATCTAAGGATATTTTAACAATGTCTTTTCTTTTTAATTCTATTTTCAAAAATAGACATAATGCAAGTGATAATATGCAGACTGGGTTTATCATAAAGGGATTCATTTGTGGTATGTAGTAAGGAATTTCAATTTGCAGAAATTACTTTAAGCAACTGATTTAAGTAACTATTACTTAAAGTGCAGGCAAAATTCAATTTTATGTGGGAAAATAAGAGAATGTGTGCTAAAAGATATTAGATGTTTTTGTAAGATGAAAAACACAATCATCAAATATCTTGACTGAAAAAAAGTTCACAAAACTCCCTAAGCTTATAAAAATATTTTTAGGAATCATTCATAGTATATATTAGTATCATGTGTGCATTTACTAATTTATCACAACACATATTCTAATGTAGGATTTAGTTATCCTTCATAAGATAACTAGTTTATAATATAGAAAGAAAAATATAAATCATGGCTTTGGGAGAAATTATATCTTTTCATTCCACAATTTTATTGTTTTAGTGAAAATAAATGATTTGATATTTTGATAAAAGCATACATAGCATGAAAAACTATACTATCATCACTAAGTGGCAAAAATTATTTCATATACATTATTTTATGAAAGTATGATAATTGTCATCAAGTTGCCCGCATAGTAATTATGAATCCAACTACACAGTATTTGAGCAGGCTTCTTCTCCAGGGGCCTTAATGAGAGCAGGCTGTAATGACAGAGAACCATTAATATAACAACACAGTGCAAGCAAAGGCTACAGGATCGCATATCAAACAAAATATCAATACGTCTTTTTATCAAAATATTCAGATCTATAAGAAAGATCCAATATATTTAATATGCTTTACATGGCTTATTTACTAATGTAGAAGGAATTGGGAACACTCTAATTCAAAGAAAAATAAGAATATTCACAGTTTAATTCAAGAAAATACACATTTATTATATATTCAAATAGGATTTAGAAAGGAACAGATTTATACTTACCCATTTCTTCAGCCCTGCCCATCAATTTGAATCTGTCCTCTCTAATAAATGCTAATGATTCAGTTGATTGCGCTTGTGTATGTACTTACAATGCAGGTTTGAGAATCAGTCACTGATGAATCTCTATCAGGAAGAAAGATTACACCATTGTCTCATTTGCCTTCTGAACAGCAGGAGTGAGAATTCTTCTAAAATCATAGTAGCTTTTTCAGTATCCACACAGAAAGTCAAGTACATTTGTGTATTACGTCCTTATCTTTCTATGTAGGAATGCAAGTGGATATATATATATGCTAAACCAATGGTTCCCAACCTGTGGGTCATGACCCCTTTGGGGTCACATATCAGATATCCTGCATATAACTATTTATGTTATGATTCCTAACAGTAGCAAAATTACAGTTATGAAGTAGCAAAGAAATAATTTTATGATTGGAGGTCACCACACCATGAGGAACTGTATTAAAAGGCCCACAGCATTAGGAAGGTTGAGAACCTCTGGTCTAAATTATAAACCCAAAAGTAAAGACAAAAAAATTAAAGCACATGTTTAAGTTAAAGTTGCTTTTCCAAAATTGAGAATAGGTAAGCAGAAGAAAAAGTGCCTAGGCACAACTTCAGGCCAATTCTACTGCATTCTATTTCTTCTTTTGAGTATTTTTAGTAACCATTCAGACTCCATATAGCTATCAGGTTTTCCCTACTGTAACTAAGCAGCCTATACTCAAAAACTAGTAAAATTTGTTTTATATAGAAACAATACCCAAAGGAGTAGAGCAGGTACCAGGGCAAGCAAGGTAATCTTGTAGATAGATTTGGATAGCAGAGCCTAAATTCATTATACCGAACACTCAGTTTTACTGTATATAAAATTAACAGCAATTGAAATGATCATTTATAGAAGGATGGCTGCAGACTGTGCACTGCTCATGAGCCACTCAAGATGGTGACGCTTGTGTTATAATCCTCAGAGGTAACAGACCTTTAGAATGTAACCTTCAAAGTCAGCTTAAGACTTTGGCTTCCATCAAGAAGGAAATAATAGCACTGAGTTGAACATATTATCTTCATCTTCATCTAGTGAAATAATAAAGGGGATTTTTAAGAACTCTTTATAATTATGATTAAAATTAGAGAAATATGTGATAGTTCCCTGTCAACTATAACAAGAAAACAATAGATAATAGACAGGTAATGTATGATAAATAAACAAATGGGTAGATAATAGGCAGATAGATGACAGACACTAACTGTCAACATAAATATTTCCCTCTCTGATTTAAAACTGTTTAAATAATTTCTGCTTAGGAAACATGAGCAGTTCATAACTTCAAGTTCAATTAAAGATAGAAAATATCTTTATCCCTCAATACCATATATATTTGTGAAAATGTACCATTTTGGCTATATATGAACAGATATTTGATGTAGGAAGTAATCATAAAGGAGAGATATAGAAAAGAGAGTAAAAAACATATAGAGATTCAATTAAGTTCGATCAAAGAAAAAAATTAGCCCATGGTATCATTTGAATCCCTCTTTTCTCAATTTAAAATCAAGTTTTAATTGTTAAATTTAATACTCTGTAGCTAGAGTTTTCCTACCTTGCCAACAGTCAGGACAAATCTTTGTCACCCGCCAGTCCCACAGCAGCTCAGACCCGACCAAGTAAACACAGAGACTTATATTGCTTACAAACTGTATGGTCGTGGCAGGCTTTTTGCTAACTGTTCTTATAGCTTAAATTAATCCATTTCCATAAATCTATACCTTGCCACGTGGCTGGTGGCTTACCGGCGTCTTCACATGCTGCTGGTCATGGCGGCAGCTGGCAGTGTCTCTCTGCCTCAGCCTTCTGCTTCCCAGAATTCTCCTCTCTCCTTGTCCCACCTACTTCCTGCCTGGCCACTGGCCAATCGGTGTTTTATTTATTGGCCAATCAAAGCAATTTGACATACAGACCGTCCCACAGCAATACTCAGTCTCCTCCTTTTGTAACTGATTCCCAGGACAGGTCATTCTAAGATTGGATACAATTACTAAGATTGGTTGAAGGATTTTGATCAAATCGGGAAGGAGCATAAAATATCATGTGATTGTGATATCTAAAATGACACAATTAAATGAAACCCTAGTGCATTTGATTTTCTATCTTGAGTACTTTTAATATTAGTTATTTAAAAGCAAGTGCTGAGTAAATGATACATACTTTGTGTTGCCAAATGTTACCTTAGGAAACTTTTCAACAATAATTCAAACAGTTTTTTCGTAGAGCAACAGTCTCTGGCTTTCTTAAATTATGATCAGTGTAATAACATTGATTAAGATAGCCAGAAGACAACAATGAAATCTTCTAATTTGATTTCAGAATAGTGGTCACTTTCAAATTAAGCTATACTACTTGCAAAATATTTCAAACATAAGGTCACAATGGTCCCCCAATCTGTTTTCTCCTCCAAAGACTTACCCAAATTTGGTTAAAATTGTCTTTCAATAAAATCTCTACAGCATGGCTCCTTTCTTATCCACTGGACATTCTGATGTCAATAGATAAACACCATCACTTTCCCAAGGAAACATTTTGATGAATTGCCAATCTAGATGACAAATTTTCTAAAATTCATTTCCTTCTCTTTCTTTCTTCATTCTCTTTTTTCTGAAACATATTTGGAGATTGTTAATAAATTTTAAGATAGACTTTAAGCACGGGAGTTAAAGGAAAGAAAGGTGTTAGCCAGGCAGGGACAGCGCACGCCTTTATTCCCACCACTCAGAAGACAGAGCCAGGTGGATCTCTGTGAGTTCAAGGCCAGCCTGGGCTACAGAGCAAGATCCAGGCCGGGCTCCAAAACTACACAGGGAATCCATCTCAAAAAAACAAAACAAAACAAAAAACAAAAAAGAAAAAGAAAAAGAAAAGAAAAGAAGAAAAGTGTTCAGGAAGGAAGTAGGACACACCCAAAATTCTGAGTATAGGCTTCTAAGAGTCTTTGAATTTTCTAACCTTCTTACTGTGATTAAGGTTCCAAGACAGTCAGGAAGATAGTCAGTGATGGTTTCTGAAGTATGGGAAGGGCTTCCTATCCTAAAATTTAAAAGACCTTTCAAATAACCTCCTAGTTTTTTCTGGGGATGCTGTTGATCCCTGTGTGCATGAATAAAACTTTCTCTCTGCTGAGAGTTTTACACTTCATCAAGTAACTTTGTACCTTATTGCTCAATCACAGTTTAAAATAAATATACCATCTTCATTACATTTTGCTTTAAACATCCATTTCAAACAGAGAAAATAACAGCAACCATCACCTCCATCTCAGTGGCCATGAGATCAGGTGAACATCTTTTTAACAGTCCATTCAATTATTCTTCCAACTCTGTGTCACAGAGCCTCTAATCTGTGCCTGGCACATGGTTATAGAAGCTGAGTCAAAGTACACAATGGGGAAATCCATTTAGAAATAAACAAAAATCTCGTAATGAGGCATTCTGTCAACTATTATGGACAAATAAGGAAAATTGTGGAACTCAAATGGCAATTAGAGATATTTCCTGAATAAGAACACCAATACAAACAGTGTAATATTCTAAAATAATTATATTATCAAAATATGAAAATATTATTTTACTACACATGTATTGATTTCTTAAATATGTACCTTAATTATAAGACACTGGACTCCAATCCATTGTTAAATGAAGTCTTGAAATATATAATTTAGATTAGGATGAAAATCTATTTTGGCTACAGATATGAAATTGGAAAATGGAGGGATATTTTAGTAGATTCTTCCAGTTAATTGATTTTGATATACATTGTTTTGATATGTCTGATGTATATGATTTTGGTAACATGTTTTGATATATATCAAATGACAACCAGTGGCAGTTTTGTAAAAGTTAGATGCATCATGGAATTTGAAGCCAAATCAATTTTCCCTTTTGATTAAAAAATCTATTATCGATCCTGCATTTCAATAGATCCTTCACTCATGCATAATTTCAGGGCATCAGAAATTAGTCTTATAGGAAATATTCGCTCTCTGAGTCATGTGAGGCTCCCAAATTCTACACATTTTATTGTACAGTGTGAAAGAAAAAGACAGTCTAATGGTGTTCTTATCAGATTTGTCTTTAAATATTGGCAATCTCTGCTCCCTTTCCTTTGATACATTTGTTATTCCAGACTTACAAATGGGTCACTCTACAACATAGGCCAGTTCATCTGAATCTTAGTCACAGAACTGCATTACTTTGAAGGCACAGTGATAATCTGTATTTTACCAAATTAAAAGAAATTTATGAATGCTTCTTGTTTTAACATAAAAAACAAATTTATGAATACTTTTTTATTTTAACATACAGTCAGTCAACTAGGAAAAAATATAACAAAAGCCATTGTATAATTTATTGCTTCTTCAAGGATCAAAGGCGTGTGTGCAAGCACACAAATATGTCACATTTTCTAAATATGAGGAATTCAATGGTTTCTGGGAGTTCTGTGTGCTTCCTTCCTTCAGGTTTAGAGAGAGACTTTTATGCTTTCTGCAATGGACGCAAATTTCTGCTGAATAATAATAATAAGAACAGCTAATAAAAGTATCATTATAAAAATAGTCTGACCTTAAGTATTATGTGAAAGAATGGCAGTATTTGTTAAAGGTCTGGGGCCATGACTTGAGACTCACAAACTTAGAGCAGGCTAAAGCACAACCTGATCACTCTAATATTTCATATCCAGTAAAGTCCAACTAGAATCACAATACTATGATAATAACACTTAGCACTTCTAAATTATTTGGCAAATAACTATATGAAGTCTGTCAAGAATATTGATAGTGTTCTTGTAGCACATATCTTGATTTACAGCCATAGAGAGATGATAGATAGATAGATAGATAGATAGATAGATAGATAGATAGATAGATAGATAGATAGATAGATAGATAGACAGATAGACAGGCAGGCAGGCAGGCAGGTAGGTAGGTAGGTAGGATTAGATTAATAGATAGATGATAGATAGGTAGGTAGGTAGGTACGTAGGTAGGTAGGTAGGTAGGTAGGTAGGTAGGTAGGTAGGTAGAATGTTTATATAGTTTAATCATTTCAAAATCCAATGTGCTGCCTCTTTTTTTTGTAGCAGAGCAAGTTGCAGCAGATCTAACAAGTTTTCCAAGGTCACAATAGCAGTAAATGACAGAATCCAGATTTATCTCCAGGTTTGCTGATGTTCACTGGTCTCATTTAACTGTAGCTATTCAGCACATCTCTTTTATACCTGTCTCTGGCTTAAGAAATAATGAGCAAGTCATGTGCCATCAACTTCTTAGCAAGTTTCTACTTAAGCACTTTTAGAACAGCATATGCATATGTATAAACTGCATCTCCATCCCAAATACTTCGGCATGGGGTCTCTTTTTACATCAGTTTCATCACAATCTCAACTGCCCTGCATTTTTAGGCTGTCTATCAACATGCTTAGTTAGTTTCCTTAACTGCTGTATTGATTGATAGCTGATTTCATCATTTTATTATCCAAATTTTTCACTGACCATTTCATGGTCTAGTTATTTCAACCTTCACAATGACCATTTCAATTAAGTCTTGAGACCTAACCTCCTAGAAAGCAGCTGCATCTCTACTAACCAAAGGGGAATTATATAAATTTTAGGTGGTATAAAAGCACAAGGAACTGAAGTTTAATAAATAATTTCTGAAATATATCAGGGCTCTTGCATAAGATATTTTACTCTATACATTGCTTTAATAATTTCTAATTAAAATATAATTACATCACTTCCTGATGGTACATATTTTAGTTCTGATGCCAAATTAGCTGAATAAATCAAGAAAACAATATGAAGATTTTATTTTCTTATTAATTTAATGACAGAAACTTAATATATGACCTCTGATTTCACTTTTCATTTTAATATTATGTAATTTTGATATACACCTCTTCTTTAACATTTTGATTTTGATGCTTCTTCTTAGCATTCTTAACTTATATATTTTAAAACAACAAGTTCTCTATCCATACCATTCTTACTTCATATTTTATACTGAGAGCTTGAAAAACCAAACTCATTGTCTAAATTTACATATGATGTTTTTGTGGAAATACCTGCTTTTATCCACTAAATAAGGTTCTTTAATTATGAAATTTAATAAGCATGTTAAAAACCTGTTTATTTTCACTAAACAGAAACTTTTTAATATTTAAGCTGTGATAATATTAGAGTGTATAAAACTTGACTCTTTCTCCTAAGGGTGAAGTACCATAAAATATTAACAAGAAACAAAATTGTTAAGGGGAGAAGGATGAAAGCAAGTTGTTATGTTTATTTTTTAATTTTGCAATGATTGAAATTACAGAAATGAGATTTTCTGAGCCACAAGTGGAATCACTAGTATCAGCCTATGCAGAAACATGTTCATTTAATCAGTCATGGGCCAGCTAATTACAAGCACTGAAGCCCTTTTTTATAGATGCCTGGATTTCACATGATTGTAATATTTGCTATATAATAGAAAACATTTATCCCATTCTTTTCAATAGTGAAACCCAATGCATCCTATTATTACTGAGAATGTGTTTTTAAATCGGTACATGCATTGAAACCAGAGTTTGCTAAATGCAAATTTTACCAATCATAACAAGTGTTTTGTCTTTTTGGAAATTTCTATGGAAACAGTAAACCAAGGTGTCTCTAGACTACTGACAGATATTGAGCAGCATCTTCATGACCAACTTACTGTTTTGTGTCCAACACAGCTTAATCCACATTTTGAAGAATGAAAATTGACCGCTTCAGTAAGCTATCAAAAGTTGGAGAGAAGACTAATGAAAATGCAATCTTCACTGTAGAACCATGTGGGGACATGGTTAATGGAAATTGTGAATATAAACTATTTTTAAGTCATTATTTAAAAGGTATGCATACATATATGTATATAATGAAATAAACAATGATAGAAGCCATTAATGATTTGATGGTTATTATTAGGGCATTGTTTAAGCAAATTATCATGCAACAACACAACATAATACAGTGCAACAAATAATGATGATATGAACCTATTTATCTATATTACAGATACATGATGAAGTTCTTTAGAGTGATTTCTAGATATACTAGTGGGAAAACAAGATACAGGAGAATGTACATTGCATGCTCTTATGTGTATAAGGATACACACACATTTTATTTAAATATGTAAAAATGAATGGGTCACAGACTAGTAACTGCACACTTGGAAGAAAACTCCAATTCACTTCTGCCTAGCTTGACAAATTTTAACAAAAGTATACCACTATTAAAGTGGAAGATAATTTGGTTAATGTAAAATAATGATTTATAGATTTGAATGGCAAATTTTTGGTATTGTCATCATGAAAATCAAAATTAACATATCGTTAGCTTACTGTCAGGGCTCATGTGCTATAAAACTAAAAAAAGGCCATTTAAAATTGTAAGCAATGAGTGTGTTCATTTGGGACAAACAGTCACAATCTGTTTCTGTCCAGATTGCCAGACAAAATGCTATATGATTATTTGCTGACTCAATGAGAAGTAAAAGGTTATGTTATTCATTCAATGTCAGGCATTAAGATGTTTGTATGTGCTCAGATTTTTATTGCTGTTAAAGTAAAATTCACTGTTGTTTAAAATAAATTTTAAATAATATTTTCGAGTTGGATAAACATAAGAAATTGTTACAGATTGTTGCTGGAGGGCTTCTCTCCAGGTTCCCCAAGCCCTGCAATCCCACAATCCACGTATAAAATAATCATTCAGACGCTTATATCACTTATAAACTGTATAGCCGTGGCAGGCTTCTTGCTAACTGTTCTTTTATCTTAAATTAACCCATTTTTATAAATCTATACCTTGCCACGTGGCTGGTGGCTTACCAGAGTCTTTTCATGCTGCTTCTCCTGGCGGTGGCTGCAGTGTCTCTCTGCCTTAGCCTTCCGCTTCCCAGCATTCTCCTCTCTCCTTGTCCCACCTACTTCCTGCCTGACAACCTACTTCCTGCCTGGTCACACTGGCCATCAGTGTTTTATTTATATAGAGCAATATCCACAGCAACAGATATTAAAGTATCTGTACTTAAGATGTTAATGATTAGAGAGAAGGGGGGGATACAACTCAGTGATAATGAACTTACCTAGCATGAGGCATTGGATTCTACCTCCATTACCACAAAACATAATCAATTAGATTTAAATTTAGCTCACATACATGTATCACCAAGTTTCCAAATTAGATTCCAGTATCTTATTGCACTACTATATTACAAATAAGTGAGTTCCATTGCCTGTTCCACTGATCAGTGAACAACACGCTTATCCTTGAATTGTCAGTCAGTTCTCAATTTTATTCCTTCTTGTCCTTGCCCCTGGTGCTCACAGTCTTCAAACATCCTCACAAACTTACTCTACTGTCCTAACTGCTTCAGCTACTTTTCTATGTCTGACGTAATCTGCATAGTGCTTTAAATAATGTCTTCTCTTATTGTAATGTGTGTTCCTGTCATTGTCCCTGTAGATACGTTGAAGGACTATGAAAGAAGCAATGCTTCTTCCACACTCTTGTGTGTATGAGACTTGGTGTGGGGCGTATGGTATGAGACAAGGTTTTACTCTGTAGCTTATGTGGGCTTGGAACTCACTGTGTAACCCAGGATGGCCTCAAACTCATGGCTTGGCTGAGTGATGGGATTACAGGCATGTGCTGACATACACTGCATATGTTCACTCTTTAATCACTACATATGTCCTAGCAGCCTGCCTGTGTGTCTCCATAAAGGATATATCCAGTAGTCTGGTAGACAGCTGGGTCAATAGTATCAGAGAGCTTAACCTCTTTGAAGATTAAAGTCCAGTCAATCTAGACTCCCATCAAACACAAAAAAAAGGAAACAAAACAAAACAGAAAACCACTACAAACAACAAAAGCCCTTCTCTTCATCTCAGCAAACAACCTACACTTTATTTGAGAAGAGTAGCTAAAGCAATCCCCCACTGCATTATTTTACTGTTAAAAATATTAAATTCTATATCTTTTATTTAATATGTCTATTTTATTTTTAATCCCTTAGTTGTTGGTGCATTAATATCTCAAGTTCCTCAGTATTCTTTAAGCTGTGAAACACAGAACGGGTTGATGTTTTAATGTATCGACTATATTCCTGATAATACTCAGAATTTCATAAAATGGCAATGATTACGCTTTGTACCTGTACAAAGTCACTTCCTAAACTACATTTGAACACTTGTGTTCTCTTGTAATTGGCTTTAGTTAAATAATCATTGCATATCAATTTTTAACCAAAATCACTTTGATTGGTGTTTGTGACCACAATGTGTTATTGGACTATGAGCTTGGTGCTACTCTACACCACACATTCAGTGTGTGAATACTTATACCTCCTAAATAATTACATTTAAAGCAATGACTCATCCAGGCTGGTTTGTTTTATAATTCCCATTAATCCATGGTGAAAAGAAATGAAAAATGTATTATAAAACACAGCCTCATAATCTTTTGTTTACTCTTTATGTTAAAATGCCTTTATGACATGTTTTTGTGGAAGTGGGTACAATTTGCTTTTCAACTAAAATGTTAGCTATTTTATAGCAGGCATATCACATTATTTTATAATTCTATGGAATTTCAAATTTGGCAACTAATAACTTAATCACAACTGGAAAAATTGTAATAATAATAACGGCTAACAGGTAAACATCACCTATGCTGTGAGATAATGCCCTTGTACACTGGTTTAATAAAATGCTGATTGGCCAGTTGCCAGGCAGGAAGTATAGGTGGGGCCAGCAGAAGAGGAGAATTCTGGGAAGAGAAAGACTGAGTTAGAAGATGGCAGCCTGCCATTCAGGGAGCAGCATATAATGGCACACAGATAAAGCCATGAAAAATGTGGTGACATATAGATTAACTGAAATGGGCTGAGTTAAGTGTAAGAGGTAGTCAGTAGTAACCCTGAGCTAATGGCCAAGCAGTTTTAATTAATATAAGCATCTGTGTGTTTACTTGGGTCTGAGTGACTGTGGACTGGGTGGGATACAGGAAAACTTCAGCTACATACTTATTATGATGAAAGGAGTCCTCTAAGAACTTTATACATATCAGGATTGAATTCATGACTTAACTCAATGAAAACTGTGTAATTACTATTCACACATCATTGATGAAGAAAGTAAAACAGAAATTATATAAAGGATACCTTCAGTGTCCTAATCTAGGCCTTAGAGCTGGAGATAATATGGGGAAACCCTATAGATTTTAGTCTTAACTACTACATGAACAAGCAACCAGTATGAGATTTTAAATCATTTTATGACCTGGCATCAAAAGAGAGAGAATAAAAAGATTCTGTACATAGTTAATACATAGTTAGAAGATGTGAATCAAAATCCCGAAAAGGTAGAAAATTGAGTATTAAAAAAAGTCACAGTTCACAAAATTGAAGAAACATAGATAATCAGATATCAGAAACATACCAACCAATGCGATGGATAAATAAAAAACACCAACTCTAGTATATTTAGTAAAATTGATGACTAAATAGTTGAAAATATTTTAAAAATGAATCAGAAAAAAAGAACTGATGAAAATAACAATAACAGGCAAGAGATTTTCACTGTCAACTATAGAGACAGTGATAGAAATGGGAATGCCTAATGCGGGGAGCTGGACAGCTCACTCAGTGGTCATAAACACATACTGCTCTTACAGAGGACTCCAGTTCAGTTTCCAGAACTTAGGTTGGGCAGCTCCGAACCACCTATAACTCCGGGTCCAGGGTGATATCCCTATGGCTTCCATATGCACTGCCCTCATGTGCATATACCCCACATACATACTAAAAAATAACAAAACTAATACCTTAAAAAGGAGAGAATTCTAAAACTGTAAAGACCAAAGACTATTTACATCTAGATAAACTACTATCTAAAACTACAAACACTTTCACATAAATTGAAATATTTTACATAGATTGTCACTAAAGAATCATATAGATATACATAAAATATCACTGAAGAATTATATATATATAAAAAATTATAAATGAATGAAATAATATATTTATATATACATAAAATTAACCTTAAAGAAAGATGTGTGAGGAAATGTTGAGACTAAATCTAAAAAAGTGGTAAAAATCATGCTTTTAATTTTGAAGGTACTGAAAATATATAACAATGACATGGAGGACAAGAATGAGAGAAATGATCATTCAGTTTATGTTGCTTCCTTTATTTACTCTATTTTTTTCTTGTTATATATTCAATGCAGGGATATAGTAGACAATTGATGAATATTTTCTGGATGAAGCACGTCTATAAAATTATATGGTTAAAAGTGAACAGAAACATAATTGCCAACTGCATTTTTCTGATTGTGAGAACACCATTCAATTTGCTTAAGGATCACCTAGATTGAGCCAATGCACCTGGTTTCAGAAGGCAGCCATGCTTTTTAAAGTAAGCCATGGTGGGACAACATTCAATTATGCCAGGGAGAGCATGCTGTGTCTGCATAGTCAGCTCCATTCTCCAGGTGCTTTCCATTCCAAGCACCTGCAGCTTTAATAACGAGGCATCTCTGAGCACAAGAGATCTCAGAGGATGCCGGGCTGTTCTGGGAAAGAGAAACCACAGAAAGATCTCCATGAGGGAAATCCTGTGACACCTTTCTTATATAAGCCACAGTGCTTGCAGTTTATGATACCTTACACAACAGAGTCTTGTGTTATGATTTATTCAACTTTCATGCTCTAATGTGAGAAGGTAATGCAGTCCTTAGAACCTGAAAGCTTACTGCCATCCTAAGTTGTGGCAATGAGCTATTCCATAGTCAACTCACTTTCTAAGACCATCACTATTTGGCCCATTCCAAACCATGTCATATTTGGTAGAACCACTGTATATGTAAGTCATGTATATATTGAATTAACATCTGAATTTCATGACCCTCGTCTCTACTGTAATGTATGCCGTGGTTAACATCTGGACCACATACCCACTAAGACTTTCCACCTAAATTTCTCACTTTGAACAAAAATATGCATGTCCAGCTGTCATGGAACCTGATTTTATCTGTTTATTTCCTTTAGCCATGTCCTACTTTGCAATCTTCTTATTTGTCCATTACTCTCTTCACTTACTACTTACTCAACCTACTTTCAATTAATTTGATCATTTTTATGTATTTAATGGAAACAAAGCACAGCATACTCATAGAAGAACATAATGTCAGTTAATACATGCCTGAATGTGATGTAATTCTTGTACACATTGACCAAGGAGACCTAGGTCTCATGTTGGGCACTTATTTGGTAAAATGCACCAATCATTCATATAGTTTTCATGTCCTAATAAAACTACATGACTCTAATTTTGTTATTCACTGTCAAGACCAGTCATGCTACATCCTGTGCCTTTACATGTGGTATTTGCAGATACTTTTAGTGAAAGGCTATTATAGATTATACACAATGAAAATACAGATTATTGTAGAAAAATCACATAAGCAAAAAACCTATCAAGGTGTTTATAAATTGCAATATGCTTAAGTACTTCTTTTTATCCATTCTATCAACTCTTGTTTTAGTGTGTGTGTTTGTATGTATATGTGTGTGTGTGCACGCATGTTTTGTTTTGTTTTCTGTTTTTGGTTTATTTGTTTTTATAGCATGTCCATGAGATTCTGGCTACAGCTTTGAATCCTTGACTCAATCTTCTCAGTCTTTAGTAAAAACTGAATTGATTTAAATGTATCACTGAAATCTCACCTTCCTTCTCATGTCATTTTCTTTCACTAATTTTGTTGCTGTAGTGATGTTGCTTTGACATTTTCATACTTAGCTTTCCCTTTGGTGCTTTATTGAAACTACAAAAATTGAAAAAAACATTTTACATTGTTTCTCATATGACGAGGAGAGAAACATTGCCTCAAACAATTAAATCTTAGTTCATGTATATCTTTTGATTAGTTCAGAAAAAGTGGGGAAGCCATTGTGATGCCTTGCTTCCCAAGTTACACATAATCACTCACTTCTGTGTTGTTGTTTCCTCAAATAGGGAAGTAAGTCAGTTCTGGACTATGTTGTGGAATAATCTTTGTGTACATTGTGAAGATGTCATTAATATTGGTTTAATAAAAAGCTGAATAGCCAATAGCTAGGCAGGATTATCAGACACACAAGACACTGGGAAGAAGAAAGAGAAAAAAGCCAGTAAGATGGAGAGGAAGCATCATGGGCAATAAAGAGTAAAAGTAATAAAGACACAAGACAAAAAGTAGATTGAGAAAAATTGGCTAATTTTAGTTGTAAGATCTAGTTACTAACAAGCCTAAGCTATTAGCAGAGCTTTTATAATTAGTAATAATATTAATTTTTGTCTGTTATTACAAATTATTGTATAAGTTTCATAATCAATATAAAAGGTTAGCATTGGCCCAAGCTTCTTCTCTGACCATCAACCTTTCCCGTACTGCCATTAATTGCTCCTCCAGAAAGTAATTTGCAATCATTAGTATACCATGAAATTTATTTAAAAGAATGCACCCATGGAAAGAAAAATATTAACATTCATATAATTATGAAGGAAAATAGTTATATTCACAATTGCTCTACTAAACAAGGTAAAAACAGTGATACTTCCTGTATCTCTCCCTTTCTCTCCCTTTAATAGACATTGCACTCTAATTAAAATGAAGCTGGTGTTGATGAACAAAGGCATAAATCTTGAAATATAAAATATTACACACACACACACACACACACACACACACACACACACACACACACACGCAAAGAAACCCTTAAATATTTAAATCCTTATTCCAAATTGGTTAGGCAAGAAGCATATGGAACCCAGACTGTACATTGCCTCAAACAATCTTTTGACTCTTGTGCCTAAAATTGCCTATTTTTAAAGAGGAAAAATCAATGTATTCTGATGTTTTTTATCTCGGTCATGTGCAAGACATTCACTTGGTATACGACTAAAAGGAAAAGGGGTTCTCTTTTCCCAAATCGCTGCCTACAAACCTAGTGGGCGGTGGATTCTCGGAGACTAAGAAATATACAAACATTTCCCCTCTTCTGCTACAGTTTTCATATTTCAGGGCTCAGAGTGAATCCCTGCTCAGAAAAAAATCACCACTCAGAGTACACAACACCCAGATGTCCTTACCACATAAACCTCCTCCTGACTCTCCACAAATTACTGTAAATCACAGAACAAACAAGCTGAAAAGTCAGACGATCCTAGAAACTGGTTACTAGACTTTAGAAAAGAAAGTGGTGTGTCAGGGCTGTGGGTTAACCTAAGCAATGGATTCTTTTTTTTTTTCTTTTTTGTGGGAAATCCTCAGAAGCATAAATGCATAAATTGTAAAATGGAAAAGTTTTAAAATGCACTCATGGCAGAATCATTTCTAAAAATATTATGGCTTCTATTTATATGGAATTCTAAATTTAAGTGACCCAAGTTAACAATAATTTGGGTAGAAATTTTTAGACATTATAGAATTTTGTGTGAAATTTATTGTGCTTTTTTTTATTTTGTAGTGTTAAATTATTACCAGTTTTACCATTTGCCATCTTTATGCATGCATAATACTTGATATAGCTTTAGCTTATACATATTCATGTGCTCATGTATCCTTCTGCATGTAAATAGATGTTTTATCATAGCAGGTTGTTCCTGTGTTATAAGAGTCACTCTCTCGATCACATGGAATTTTAGCTTAAACCTTCAGATTGAGCTACTGGTAAACAAAAGTCTTAGTCATCGCAGTGTTAAGAAAACAAGTGGCAGGAACTCAAGGCAGGAAACAGGAGGCAGTTTCTGAAGTAGAGGCCACGATGGAACCCTGATTCCTGGCTTTCTCAACTTATCGTCTTATGCAACTCAGGACCAATTGTCCATAGATGGCACTGCCCACAGTGGGCTGGGCCCTCCCACATCAATTATTAATCAAGAAAATGCTTCACAGATATGCCTACAAAATGATCTGAAGGAAGCAATTCCTCAATTGAGGTTTCTTCCTCTTATGCAACTCTAGTTTGTGTCAAGTTGACAAAAATTTGCCAACAGGCCAAGCAATATTTTTTTAAAGTAGCATCTGGCTATTGTGGGGGGCATTTTATAAGGACAGCACTTGGTTTCCAACTTCTGTGAGCATCGTTTGTCCAGCTACCTTGAATTGTGTCTAAGCTTATCTATGCACCTTGTTTATCATCTTCACATTGTTATGTACCTTGAGCAAGGATTAATCTAATATGTCATGTCTCTTGAATTTAAACCCAGTGGGATGACTCTGTGCTCTATGTGCCATAGACTGTCTAACAAAAGTAGACATTCACGGATCTTCTGCACTGAAGCTTTTAAATTCTGTTCTCATATTTGTTATTAAGAGCTGTTACATAAATTTCTACCTGTCTTTGCTATACCACACCATTAGATTGTAGCCATGAGGAAGACCTAAGACTGCAGGAACCAACCTACACATAGACTGCATCATTTTTCCCTAAGAAGTACCTATAAAACTAAGCACATGCACACATGTTCTTTTACCAATTTAGTACTCAAATCCAAGAAATCATTTTTCCCACTAACTAACTAAATAGTAGGAAAAAAGAATGGAACATGGACAGAAGCATAAAATCAAATACAGCTAGTATATAGGCATTGTATGAAAAAAATGTTAAAATGTTGCAAATCATCCTCCTTTTAAAGTTCTATAGGGGAACATTGTATAGTGTACACAGTTGTTTGTTTGGGAAAAGTATTGATCAAGTTTTCTTCTCTTATCTAGGTTTTTACTTTTCAGGATAGTTTGGAACTTGTAGTATTTCTGAACTTACACACATTATTTGCCAAATATGCTAGTATTGGGGTTTTCAGTAATAAAACTAGAATTTTTGTTGTTGTTGTTTTTTGAGACAGACTTTCTCTGTGTAGTTTTGGCGCCTGTCTTGTATCTCGCTCTGTAGACCAGGTTGGCCTCGAACTCACAGAGATCTGCCTGGCTCTGTATCCCCAGTTCTGGATTTAAAGGCATGTACCACCACCACCAGGCCCTAACACTAGAATCTGTAAATGAAATATTTATTTGGAAAGGCATCTGCTCTAATTTTGTGCTTTGTGTTTCACTATATAAAGACCACATCTAACTACTACTTCCTTATAACATCTGAAATAAACACCAGCTATTCCCAGGGGAAAATCCAGTCTATAGGCATTGCATGTATTCAGGCATATTTCCTTAACTGATGACCAAAATTACAATAATTTCCATGTTAGAGATCGTCCTCAGAATCACTTCATAGAGACTTTGTCACTCTGGATGAGATGGTCCACCATCTTACACCTCTAGCCAGAACTTCAGATAACCTTTACCCATTACTCTGAGACTGGCTACAAATGCGACAGCTAGTCCTTATGACACTTAATCATTGTTTTAGTTTTTTACAAGACCCATAGAGATACCATTGCCCCCTAGACAGCAGGAAGCAAGTCTAAGAAAACAATGTGCCCTCTCCCAACAGTTATTTCCCCCCTCAGGGTTACGATAATTGTCATGTATAAAGGGTCGGTTATAATTTGTTATAGGATTGGGGATGGAACAATAAAATTTAGATTCAGGAATCTCTTTTGGAATAGAAAAAAAGGGTACAGATAGGATAGGATAATAAGGTAGATTATTGTATCTATTTTTAAACTAAATTAGCAACTATCGGTTTAAGATAATTCACATTAATGTGGATTTTTGTATATTGTTACAAATGTAAAATTATTTTTCTATTCCTCTTTAAGATAATTTGCATATTGATACAAAGTCAAAACAATATTTGTCATATTGTACATATGTTTCTACATTTAAAAAATGTTTAAAATATTTTTCTATATTGATACAAATACAAAATAATATATATAATACTGTATTTACTTCTGTTTAATTCTGTAAATTGATACAAATTAAGGATATTTTTGTCATATTTCACTATACATTTCTACCTCTGATTAAGGTACTTTGTAAATTGTCACAAATTCAAGGTCATTGTCCTTACACCGTACATCTATTTACAGATTGTTTACTTTGTAATGTGAAGCCTTAGTCTTTAAGCTATATAGCTTGATAGGAACTACAGGTTAATAGTCACCCATGTTTGTCAAACTTATAGTCATGTTATTTACATTTTCTAGATATACAGAGATATATTTCAAATGGATAGGTAATCCTCAAACACTTCAAAGACCTAGAGAATATGACATTTAAATGTTTCAATAACTTAGAATTCTGTTTACTTGAGACACAATTTTCCTGGCAGCACCGACCTACTCCTGAAAGGATGTTGGGCATCAAAGATACTCCATATGGAGTTTGTCTAATTCGTGGCATAAATGACCTTTTGGGAAAAGAACTGCCCTTGCCTCGACTGCTGACAATAAGCACATTGGGTGTTATGACCCTAAGACTTGGGGACTGAGGTAATTAAAAAGTGGAGAAAGTCAGGTGAGTGATAGCATTCATCTTGTTCTGCTTCCTAATAGCCAGTACTCTTGACCATCAATCCCCTACTCCTGCCACCACACTGTCTGGGTCAAACTGTAAGTTAAAATGATACTTCTTTCTCTAAGATGGTTTTTCCAAGTGTTTTGTCTCAACAATGGTAAAGTCAATACCATGAATTCTGATGTTAAAAAGAAAGACAAATTGAAAGCTGGGCGGTGGTGGTGCATGCCTTTAATCCCAGCACTCGAGAGGCAGAGGCAGGCAGATCTCTGTGAGTTCGAGGCCAGCCTGGTCTCCAAAGCGAGTTCCAAGAAAGGCGCAAAGCTACACAGAGAAACCCTGTCTCAAAAAAACAAAAACAAAAACAAAAAAAGAAAGACAAATTGAATACCATAAGAAAAACCAGAATGTATGACATCTTGTGATTTTTAAATTTTTGACAATTTTATAAATACCAAGTACAACAAACGTAAATTTTCAAAGTAAGAATACCCTCAAGTCTTCTGTATTTCCATCTATGATGTGATCTTTCATAGATTCATTGCATCATAGATGGACACTGAAAATGTTGAAAAGGAATTGCAAGAGCAACCATGTGGTTTTAGAAGAATAGGACTACCTAGTAATTTGTGGAATGTGTTTATGCTTATAACACCATTTAATTGTGACATTATCTGGCAAGAAAGTCTCTCAACATAGGTTTAAAAGTTCAGTAACTAGCATGAGACCGCCTAACAACAAAATATTTAAATGGGATTCCTGACTCAGCTTCTAAGCTCAAAGCTCCATGTTATACAGACACAAAATACATTACAGAAAATTTAAAGTGTAAATAAATTTCAGAGAGCCTGAGGACCAAAACGGGACATGAGTATTTCAGTGAATACAGCAAATGATTGAGTCCTATGCAATGTTGGCTGGTATTTACTCTTTATGGAAATGGAATGTGTTCAACAATCCTGTGGCTTTTCCTCAATTCTCATTCCCATACACCAGTCCTTGGTTGCTAGAACGGATTGAATGTTACTCTATTGGCATGGCCTCAGAAATGGAACACTCAGCTACTTGGAGGTCGAGGGTAGGAAGGGAGAAAGAAAGAGGCTGAGGGAGAAAGTGAGAAAGAGTCATGGTGGGATGCCAGAGAACACAAAAAAATTAGTTATAAATGGCCTGTATAGTAACTCCAGTGTCTAAATACAACACTCTGAAATCTGAGGCAGAAAGATCATGAGTTTGAAGACAGCCTGGCCCTCTTAACAAGATCCTGTCTAAGAATAAAATAACAACAACAATAAACCTTTAAATGAGCACAGGTTATTTTTGTAATAAAGCAAACAAATCCATGAAGGACAAATCATAATGGTACCCTAGCTGTTGGCAGAGCTACGTCTAAGCCCAAAGCTGTCAGCCTTCCATCTGTACAGGCTGCCACAGCTGTGACCAAGGCTCAGGCTACATTCTGCCAAGAGGGAAATCGGCAGAAGGAGGAATTCACAGCAGCCCATCTGGAGGTAGGAGCAGGAGATGATCGACAGCAATGAGTCTCAGACTTTCAGATTTCATGGAACATGGATGTTTCAAATAAATATATGTTTCAGCATCAACATGCCAACATTTTAATTTTGCCAGGTAAAGACATTTAAAAATAAACAAAAGCAAAACAAGTATGAATGATGTTCACACAAAAACAGCAACTCTTATGCTAAGTTTAGAATAGGCTGGGGGGCGCTTTATGAAAAATGCACCTTATTGTGGCTTTCTTCATTTTGGTGAGGATTTTTGCACACTGCATCATGGATTTACCCTTGGCTGCTGGCCAATATTTCAGAACTAACAGAGTAATTTCTAAACTAAGGGTCAGAAGATTTGA
Source organism: Peromyscus maniculatus bairdii (assembly GCF_049852395.1). NCBI lineage: Eukaryota > Metazoa > Chordata > Mammalia > Rodentia > Cricetidae > Peromyscus > Peromyscus maniculatus. The sequence goes on from NC_134853.1 coordinate 12,245,585, forward strand.
CTACAGTCTCTGTCAGTCAAAGACAGTGCAACATGGGCCAGACTGTTCTCAGTGCTGGACCTCATTCAAGTTCATTTACAAAGCAAGACCTTGGGACTGGCTCTGGAATTCTCACAACCTATGAGTTCAGTTAAATGTCTGAAATAGAACAATGTTGCAGATGTTTCTCAGAGTCTTGGCCTTTCACAAAGCTGCTTTGGAGGTCTTGTCCTCTGAATCCTTGGGAGAAAACTCTGGCAGGTAAAGAATGACAGCTGTCGGAGCTGACATCCAACACTTCACCTAAGTCCATGAGGAGCTAAGAAACCAGTTGTCATATATGAAAATGTCAAAATGACCAGCACTGTGTATCTTTAAATGATCAATCACCTACAGTGGCTAGAGTCTGTGATGCTGTCCATGGCCAGTGTCACCATCAAGGGCCACAGGGATGCATGGGTTCTGAGTTCAGTAGTGACCATGGCAGTGACCTAGGGATGTGTCATGGCTGGGTTCATGACGATCTGGGTGGCTTACACTACCACCAGTGACCACAGTGAGCGGCTGCCAAGGGCCATGTCTACATCCGTGGCCCAATTGCAGCCAGAGTCTGCCATGATGTCAGTAACTTCTATTACCACTGAAGGCTGTGCGGCTGCCCCGGGTATGGGCTGATATCTGAAGCCATGTTGGTGCCACCAGGACCGTACAGATTGGGGTGGACAGCACTGCCACCTGGGGCCATGGAGACATTTGGGCCAAGGCTGCAGCGAAGGGCGGTGTTGTGGTCCATGACCCCACTGCATGCAGCCAAGGACTGTGTTTATGTCCATGGTTCCTGTGCCCCATTTACCACAGAAAGCAGTGCAGAAACCAGAACGCTGGACCAAAACCTGAGGCCATGTTGGTGTCTGAAGGTCGTGCAGCCACAGTGGCGATTAAGATCTGAGTACCCTGAGAGCAACCTGTGATTCTGGTGATATTCTGGCTTGAACTGCAGCCTGGAGCCATGTCTGGGTCTGCGGCCCTGCTGCAGCCGTAGTCTGTGTTGATATGCGTGGCTCCTGGTACTATTGAAGGCCAGGTAGATGACCAAGACCTGGGGCACCACCTGGGGTCATGCTGCTGTCCTAGGGCCACCTTGCAGCCAGGGCAATGCCGATCTGAGCGGCACGTGCAGCCTCCTGGGGCCATGGTGTTGTCAGCTCAAACTGCTGCCGAGAACCATGTCTGGGTCCAGCCCCACTGCAGTCAGGGTTTGCGTCAATGTCCCAGGCATGGGTTACTTTCGAAGGCAATGCAGATGCCTGGAGTCCTGACTTAGCATCAGAAAGCTGTCTGGGCCCTAAGAGGAGAGCTATGCACCCCACCCTTAAGAAGGCTTTCCCCACCCCTCACCATGGGCTTGGGAGGACTGTCCCTCACTTATGAGGAGTAGTCCCAACGGCCCGGACCTCAGCTGCCACCCAGGCACACATCCATAAACATTTACCTCATCTATGATCTGCTGGAGTGTTTGAAGGGAGTGGTCCTATGGAACCATAGCCCAGGATCTTCATGACTGGGGGAGCAACAGCAGATTATCGGAAAGGAATGTAGGTGGGGGTCTAGTTTTGATGGTGTACTAAAGTCAGAGGTCTTGAACCTAACTAACAACTCATTACACAATGAACATTTGCAAGTAATACTGTTCGGACAAAAGAGTACACGACACGATATACAGCATCTCCCAAGGCCACTAAGATGAATGAAAAGGCAGGAAACAGAGGATCAAAGTGTTTTCTTCTTCTTTTTTAGTTGCTGTTTATTTTTATCTTATTTTGATTATTTGTTAGATTTCCTTGTGGGAGGATTCTATAAGAGTAAGGGACTGACTGGGGGATGAATGGGATTGGGGTGCATAATATGAAATTCTCAAAGAATCAATAAAAAATAATTTAAAAATTATCATCACTATTATTTGAAGATTGTATATTCCTGATACACATTGTGATGAAAAAAGATATCAGAAGAAGGGTAGGGCTGTAGACACAATATTCTCACATCCTGCCACGCCCAGCAGTCCATAAGATTTTCTCCCACATTTGGTCCCACAGCTGCTTGTAAAATAATCATTTAGGGGCTTAATATTAATAAAAAAAACTGTATGACCTATGGCTTAAGCTTCTGGTTAGCTAGCTCTATCACCTTAAATTAGCCTATTCCTATTAATCTATATGTTGCCACGTGGCTGAGAAGTTACCAGTCTGCTGGCACACTGGCGTCTCACTTGACTCCACCTTCCTCTTTGTATCTCTGCTTGGATTTCCCACCTGGCTGTGGGCTTTCTTGCCATAGGCCAAAACAGCTTTATTTATTATCCAATGGGAGCCACACATATTCACAGCATAAGAAAGACATCTGACAGCGTACGTAGGGCAGAGTCAGGAGCACATTCCACAGCTGTATGAGAGAAGGGACGTACAGAATCACTGTGAATCCTGTGTAAAACCAGCTGGCTCTGGTACTGCCCTGTACAGAAATGTTTTTAGTCTTAGAGTCTCTGTGGCTGCTCAACGTTGTGTATCCATAAACGAAAAACACGCAAGCAGAGGAATGAAGCAAAACTAGAACATATCAAGAGAGGAATATTCCTTGTTCTCCTTGCCTGAGGAGTTGCAGAAGGTTACAAGAAAACCTGTACAATTTAGTTAAACCTTAATGATGTTGTAAGTTAAAATTGGACTCTTTGGCTTTGGTGGAGTTAAGAGAAGAAACCACAGGAAATGTAGAAAGAAGAAGGTGGAAGCAGAGTGCACTGAGGCTGCCTTCCCACTGCCTCTTTTAGTCACACCCATAACATAATTATAGCTTAGCATTTGCGTTTAATTATACAGTATGAGAAACACTCTGTATTTTACAGCTAAGATAAAGCAAACAGTTTTATTGCCAATAGGTTTTGTACTTCTATCCTGAGGAATGAATTTTAAGCAGGCAAACACAAATCTTGACTTAATCAGATCAAATGAAGATGTTTATGGTCTTGCCACACATAGATGTTTTTCCAAGAAAATCTATTCCAAATAAACAAACGCTTCAAGTCTGCTTATGCAAATAATACATTTTTAATACACATAAGTGTTGCCTTCATCATTACCTTTGCAGGGAACAAAAAACAAAAAAAAATGATTCAAGACTTTTTTTTTATTTTTGCTTCCATGCCAATAAAATAAAATCTATAGAAGGGTTAATGTGTGACTATCAAGCTCTTTTTTAAAGGGAAAATCCACAGCATTCGGTAGAGTCATATACACCTCCTCTGGTGTTATTCTGCTTCCTTTTTTTCCTCTCCCAAACTTCAGTAGTGTTCAAAAGAGGGTATGATCCTTTCTAGGGCTGGAGTTTGTGGTACCAACCACAGGAATTTCTCATGGCTTTAGTGCATAAGTAATTGCTATCATGAAAATTCCTGATTTTTCAAAAATAAATGATGCATAAAAGGCACATAAAAGTCCAGTTAATAAGTCCCAACGCGTTCAAGAACATATCTTAACTCAGCCAATGGAACTGGTTTTTTATTCAGTGGAGACCTCTTAAATGCATTGCCTCAGTGCACAGTAAATCTATTCCTTTAGCAGGTTTATTCCTTTATCTGGTAGTCAATTAAGTGGCCTCTCCTGAAATGTAGCAATGACATATATTTGTGGAGGGAGGTATATTCTTATAACTTGTCTGATTATCTTTGGGCTTCAACATGTATTATTTATGAGTGTTATTTCTTGAGCCGGTTTATGCCTTCATCAAGCAATCATGAACACATTTTAAGTATAAATATGAGTCTATAGAAACTGGAAATAACTATGGTTTTAACAAGGTTCATTCTTGCACAAATATCTCATTCAATTTTGAGGGAATTGTATTTTGAGAATAAAATTTGTTTTGTCATTTCCTTCCTCACTCTCGAAATTGTAATACCTATACTACAAAGAAAAGCAATCATCACTCTTGCATGCATTCAGCTAAATATTTCCAGATATAGCAATGCCATCAACTTATTTCATACACCCAAGAAAAACTGAGACAAAGCCTTTAAAATGCAACAACCTCTATGGTAATCCCTCAATGTAGAAAGGAATTTCACAGAATAAATGTCAGAAAAATGTATTGATGTATTTCTGAGTGAGAGAATGTAATCAGATTTCCAATGCTTGAGGAGGTAGGTTTCTGTTGTCACTTGTATTTGTAAAAGTTTCAATGCATTGAATCTTTTATCCCCATTGCAAAACTAGAGAAAATTAAAAACTTTCCTGTTCCCAGTGATTGAGTTTTTAATAATCCTTTACACTATTCATTTCTCATGTGAAAAACTGAAATATTATGTGAATCAAACCTCGTAAGTTTTTTATCTAATCCTATAATTGAGCTAACATTTAAGGCACCCAGTTCATGTTGAATTGAATATTTTTGAACCATCATTATTTTAGGAATAATGGCAGCAGTCATTGTTTGAATGCTATTATAAACCAATACAACTGTCATTTTTGAGGTAGATATTCAGCACAACCTGCAGATGAATTAGCTGTTCTTAAATTAAGGAATATTAGGAGCCAGTAATGGGATGACATTCTTTTTTATGGCTATAGCTTGGGTTATAATGTGACAAGAAAAAAAATGTAATGTTTCCAAAATGACAGCTTTTTAGATTTGTGTTGCCTGCGGTAGTTCAGCTGAACAATAAACTATAATTTGATTGATAAAAAATTGAAGTGGTTCATCCAATCTGCCATTTTAGCCTAGCATACCTTTGGTTTTGCATGTATGATGATATATCACAGTTTTAGAGATATTGTTGTCTTATTATACAGATTATTTTTCTCACATGTAAAAACAGAAGACCTTATTACACAAGAATGATCAAAATATTCATTGATTATCATGAAATCGAATTTGCTGGACTACAGATTTCTACATTCAAATATAAAAGACTAAATGATATAAATGATACCTAAGAACACAGTATTGGTTGGGTGTAAACTGCTTGGAATTACAAAGACTTAATGAGAGTGAAATTTGTATTTCAGAAAAGCAAATAGGTCTCACCATTCTGGCTTTCTTTTATCATGAGTCCTGATTAAGAGAAAACTTACAATCACCAATCCTGTTGCCTTGTCAAATCCAGAAGAGGAAAAAATACACATTCAGATTTATTTCAGCAATATGGACCTGAGACTTGAAGCAGGGCCTTGCACATGACAGGGAGGCAGCCCTCCGTGAATCTGCAACTCCAGCCCTGTTTCACCTTCATCTGAGACACGGTGCCACCCACTTTCCTAAGTTGTCTAAGATATTCTTGCACTCACTTTGTCAACCACACCTGTCATTTTCTTCTTTCCATCTCCAGAGTAAGTGGGGAGAAAGGGGTAGTGGCAGGCCTATACCACAGTCCTGAACTGAAACACACACACCCATACACACACACACACACACACACACACACACACACACACACACACAGACACACACACACACACACCAGAGAAAGAGAGAGACAGAGACAGACAGAAACAGAGAGACAGAGAAGGGGGGTCTGAGAGTAACATAATCTATTGAAGACTTTAAACATATGTAAATGTAAATAACCAATTGACAATCAAAGAACTTGTGGCTATTTATAAATACCTGCTGAATGCTGATGACTTCTCAGACTTAGCCACAGCAAATTGAAATCAAAGTTCTAGACTTAATTTCAGAGCACAGAATTGTTGTAGTTCATTTTTGGCTGCAAGCAATCAAAATAAATTGAGAGAATTATGTATACAATTCAAATAACAAGAATATTTGTCTACCTTTTTGTCTTATGACCCTTAACAATATCCTGCTTTACCCATAGACCAGTGCTTCACTCAGCCGTCACCAGAGAAGCTTCCTCTTGCTATAGATGGGAACAAACACAGAGACTCAAAGGGAGAACATGCAGGAAAGGAGCTATTTGGAGTACTCAGTCCTTAATCAAATGTCTTCATCAAACCCCTTCCTTCGGGGCTCAGGAAGCTATGTGGAAAAGGAGGTGGGAAGATAGTGACAGCCAGAGAAGGACAGATGAATAAAGGAAAGAGCTTGTTCTAGATATAACACAACTGATGCACATGTGAACTCAGAGAGACTGGCAGCCTGCACTGTGGCCCGCTCAAGCCAGACAGGGTCCCAGTGCTGAGGGGGGACCTGAACACAAGTTCCCATTCCTATCAATAAAGCTATAATCAGTGAAGTGTTAGCCAGGATGTGGGAGGAGTTGGGGGATGGGAAACTGATCAAAATATAGTGTGTGAAAAAAATTATTTTCAATAAATAATACAAATTCATATAAAAACTTAAAGGCATCAAAGGATTTCAAAGTTCCTAGTTTTTTCTACTGTTAAGACCCAGGAATGCTAATCAAGGAATTTCTGATTTTTTTTTCAGACAAAAGTACATTAGTAATCTGAAGAAAATATTCTCAAAAGAAAATTATAGAGTTGGAATAGAAGATTTCATATATCATTTTGTTCCTACTCAAGACTAAAGTGTGGTCATGGGAAATGACCACATTTAAAAATTTGAGAGAAATTGTTTCTGGAAAGTAGCCAAAGTGACAATCAAAGCTTATTTATCAGTTCATTTTAGTAAAACATTTTAAATGTTTATAAGCATTGAAATAGGCATTAATCCCAGTTTATCATGGAGTGTTCATTTAACAAGGTTGAAGTATGACATTATTACCTTTTTCTAAGGTGATATAAAAATGTAAGTACCATTTGTGGATGCTTATAATGTTCCAGAAATTGTGTTTCCTTACCTTTGCTGAAATATAAAGTTTCTCAGTTGCTATCAGAAACCATAGAAATGGCTTATTAATTTATTCCAACTTAAGAGTATTTTTTTTAATTCTGAAAAAAACTTCAGGATGATGTTCATCACATTGGAAAATTTGAGGATAATGACAATACTCAAAATAATTTAATTATGTTATATATTACAATTTGTCATTGAGATTTGCTTTACTTTATTCAAACTATTACAAATATATAAGCTCAGAGCAACAAATGAAATTGCATTTATCACATACTTTAAAAGCAAATCAGTTAATAGTTTACATAGCAGAGGTATCTAATGAAATAATTCAAATAGCTAATTTTTTCCCTTTTCTTCCTTAATTTTCTCTATGCCCTGTTAGCTATGATCAGCTGATGTACCATAATTGGAAAAAATTCAGTGAGTTACTCTATTTTGACTTTAACCTCACCTGCTTAATTTATCATATAAAACCTCACCCTGATGAGGAAATACTGATAAGCTTTGCAGTCATGGCCTTGAATGCCAGCTCCAGAAATCTGAAACCTACCTGGCTGGGTATGTCCCATAGAAGTATATCAAGCTTCACTTTCGTTGTGAATAAATTTATCAATTAATCTATAAAAAGCATTCCCAGAGAAAAGGCTAGTGAGCAGCCTTAAACAATAAAAAAGAAGGTCTTGGGAGGGGTTTCAACAAGGATAGGTTCTAGGAAATCCAGGGGTTCTGGGTGATTGCCAACTCCCTATGTATAGGGCCAAGTAGGTCCAAAGGGAAGGGAACACAGTGGTGTAGCCTAGAGGAGTGAATGGCCAGTTGGCCAACATTTCAAAGCAGATGTAAAAGAGGCACTTCACTACAAATGCTAAGGTTTGTTAAACAATAGTTAGTGGATTGTCTTCAAGTTAGAGACCCAAGTTTTCATTCATTCATTTTTAATTTCATTCATTAATTCCTGCATTAATTTTTATCATGTTATTCTTGAATTCTTGAAAACTTTGCTTATATTTTCTCTCATTTTATTTGTGTGTGTGTGTGTGTGTGTGTGTGTGTGTGTGTGTGTGTGTGTGTACATACCTGTGCCTGTGAATGTGGTGGAGGACAGAGACTGACATCAGGTGTCCCCCTCTGTTACTTTCCACCATGTTTTTTTTTTTTTTTTTAGGTCAGGATTTTCCCTGAATCTGAAGCTTGACATTCCATACAGACTGGCTAGGTGGACCTTCCTGGCTTCACATCCTCTTCACACATCTGGGATTACAGATATACACCACTATCATTTCAGTTTTTACATGGGGGCTAGAGATCTGAACTCCCATCCTCACACTCACACAGCAATCATTTTATCTGCAAGCCATCTCCTTATCATCTAATTTTCCCGTTCTTCAACTTAGCAAAGCTACATAGGACATCAGGAGCTGAAACACGCATTACCACCAAGACAACACCACCATGAGCAGTGGAGAGAAAGATGCCCAGGGTGTTGGGATTGACATAAAACTTGGTGTATGAATAGCCATTTGCTGTGGGACGGTCTGTATGTCAAATTGCTCTGATTGGTCAATAAATAAAACACTGATTGGCCAGTGGCCAGGCAGGAAGTAGGTAGGACAAGGAGAGAGGAGAATTGTGGGAAGCGGAAGGCTGAGGCGGAGAGACACTGCAGCCGCCGCCATGACCAGCAGCATGTGAAGACGCCGGTAAGCCACCAGCCATGTGGCAAGGTATAGATTTATGGAAATGGTTAATTTAAGATAAAAGAAGAGTTAGCAAGAAGCCTGCCACGGCCATACAGTTTGTAAGCAATATAAGTCTCTGTGTTTACTTGGTTGGGCCTGAGTGGCTGTGGGACTGGCGGGTGACAAAGATTTGTCCTGACTGTGGGTAAGGCAGGAAAACTCTAGCTACAGCCATTTCCATACAAGTCATTTTTTATTTACCCTTCTGATATTTTTCTAATTAATTTATTCCTCAGAATGTAAAATAATAAATGAAGTCATGGTCCCATTTATTAATTGACTTCTGCTTTTGTGAGGGGGTCGTCATTGGTGGAATTCACAAAAGTTTTCTGACTGCTGTTTTAAGTTTTTCTTTCTGTTCATATTTCTTATTTGCATTATTTTTTCTTTTTGATAAATTTATTATGATTATTATATTTTGAATTTATTTATATTTTAATTGCATTATTGCAAAGTTCATCCTATAGAGCTTCATTCACTTTAGATGTATCATTTACTTTTGGAAACTCGATGGTGGATTCCTTTTCATTATCAACTCAACACACTCTAAAATCTCACCTAAGAGAGAAGTCTCTAATAGAGTCTCTGAGGGATAATCTTAATTATGGTAATGGAAGTAGGAAGAACTCTCCACTATGGGTGGAAACATTACATGACTAGAGTTTTGGATGACAAATGGAGATGGGAACTGGACATGCATGCATTCATTTTGCTTTTTTCTGACAGTGAATCTAATGTCTTCAGCTGATTGAAGCTCCTATCACTGACTTCCTCATTATGATGGACCTAACTCCCAAACTGTGAGCTGGAATGAAACCTATCGCTATGAAGTTGCTTTCATTGGAGTATTTTCTATCAGAGAAACAGAAAAGAAATAAGCAGTGTGGAGGGTGGTTGCTGTGATAAATCTGACTACATAGAACTATTTTGTGGGAGGAATGTTAAAGATTTGGAATGTTAGTCTAGAAGGATGTTAAATTATAAAACACAGCTTAATAAGCTGTTACTGTGTGAGCTAAGAAGACAATAACACAGAGACAAATACAGACCATTGAGCCTGGCTTGATTTATGAGATTTCAGAGAGAGGAACAAAGACTCCTATTGACAACTAGGATAGGAAATACTCATACGAATCAGATTTCTTGCCGCCAGTATCCTGAGAACTAGAGTGAAGTTGGTACCAAAATTAATGAATTAATTTATTTGATGTTGCCCACCCATTTCGAAGGGGGAATGAAGAAATAAGTGCCCTTATATCTGGTAATGAGATAAGCACCATTAAGGAGAAACCTGATAATCTGCACTGTGACAACAGGAAAATGTTTCTTTGGGAGAACACAGAGAAGTTGACACAACTGTGGTTCAAGAATCCAGGGCTACACCTCGAGCTGGCAGCAGAGCTGGGCAATGTCATCCACATGGTAACTGATTTTGAAGAACAGTGCAAAATTGGGGCAGAAGGTTATGCAAAGCAGATGAAGCCAGGCAATGTGTCACAGGGTCAGAGGACCTGCAGAGAGACTCTGAGAGGACATTGCATGAAACAATGAAGGTCAAGTCCAAGTTACAATGGAGATCTCAGAGTATTAGAGATGACAGGATCATAGAACTTTGTGCCAAAGAAGGTGCCATGCATGGGAAAGAGTGTACTTGGGAAGTTATGTGGGTTGCTGGCAGCTGGACTGGAGCCCTGAGGTTGCCCAAGTCCTTTGGAGCCCAGCCAATTTCATCACATTCCCCAGAAGATGGACTGGAACTGCAGAATTTGATATTTACTATCCCAGATTTAGGGTTTATTTGATTTGTTTCTTACACCCTAGTTTTACAAATTGAGAATATCAGTGTTTATTTGGTGGCAATGAGTGTTGGAATTATGTAACTTATTTTTCATTTTATAGGAGCTCACATTCAAGTGACTTTGGACTTTAATGTCTCTGAATGTTTAATGACTATAAGAGCTTTTAGACTTTTACTATGGGAACTTTTAAGGTTAGACAATGGGAATTTTTTTAAATCTGGATTGGGTGGATTTCTTGCCTTAAAAGGTATCCATGAACTTATGAGGACATAATTTGTGACTTAAATCAGTATATTTGTGAGTCAAGTTAGAAGGGATGAAGTTGTTACTGATAGGTGTGTTATCTCTAAGAAGGTCTGTGAGACATTATCTCAGTTATATTAGTTATAATATATATAATATAATGTGACACCACTCCATGACTGGGATCCTGGTCTGTGTAAGTGTATGGAGAAGCTGAGCATTCACACATTTGTTGCTATCTTTTCTAGACTGTGGATGTGATATGACTAGCTGCTTCAACTTTTGACCACCTGCTTGACTTCCTCATCATGATAGACTATAGTCCTGAGCTGTCAAGTGGAACGCATACTCTCTTCCTTGAGTTGATTGTGTTAAGAGTATTTTCACATAGCAACAGAAGAAATATTTAAACACTGAGCTAACCCCATACTAACCAAGAAAGTTTAGCTGAAAGGTTTTTTTTTTGTGATATATATTTTTTATTTTACAATACCATTCAGTTCTACATATCAGCCATGGGTTCCCCTATTCTCCCCCCTCCCACGCCCTCCCCTTACCCCCAGCCCACCCTCCATTCCCATCTCCTCCAGGACAAGTCCTCCCCCGAGGACTGTGATCGACTTGGTAGACTCAGTCCAGGGAGGTCCAGTCCCTTCCTCCCAGACTGAGCCAAGTGTCCCTGCATAAGTTCCTGGTTTCAAACAGCCAACTCATGCAATGAGCACAGGACTTGGTCCCACTGCCTAAATGCCTCCCAAACTGATCAAGCCAATCAACTGTCTCACCTATTCAGAGGGCCTGATCCAGCTGGGAGCCCCTCAGTCTTTGGTTCATAGTTCATGTGTTTCCATTCATTTGGCTATTTTTTTTTCAATAATTGAGTAAAACTGAAATTTATTATATGCCACAGTCGTCCTACGGACCTCCATGCTATATATATATAGCCTCTATGGTTCTATGGGTTGTGGTCTGATTGTTCATTTTATATCTAGAATCCACCAATGAGTGAGTACATACCATAACTGTCTTTCTGGGTTTGGGTTACCTCACTCAGGATGATATTTTCTAGTTCCATCCATTTGCCTGCAAATTTCATGCTTTCATTGTTTTTCTCTGCTGAGTAGTACTCCATTGTGTATATGTACCACATTTTTTTAAATGATGTGGGTAAAATAATATTATGTACCAAATATGACAAATTGCTTCTTTGTTGGGACAGAGTCATGCATTTTTTTTTTATGATTCTGTAGCTTGTAGGCTGTAACAAAATAGTTTATTAGTTGTAACAAAGATCATGTTGCTCACAAACCAAAAATATTTGCAACTTCCTTCAATGAGTCTACAGCTTTGGTAGTCAATTTTGGTTCATAACATCTCTATAGACCGATGTTGATTTCAATTCTATAAATGCTAAAGGGTCTTTCTAATTACTAAGTGCTTTGGTGAACTGCAGAATGCACTTCCTATTAAATTAGAGTTGTTACAATTGATGATTGAAAACAATCTATATTGCCAATTTGATAAACCAGTAGTCAGTTTCTTTTAGCAACATCTACAAAAAAAAAGCAGCTCATTCAAGGCCAGCCTGGTCTACAGAGTGAGTTCCAGGACAGCCAGAGTTACACAGAGAAACTCTGTTTCAAAAAACAAACAAACAAAAAATAAAACAACAACAAAAACCAAAGAAAAAGAAGCAACTCATACAGAAACCCAGTTTTAAATATTTTTGTACATGTAAATACATATATAATGTAACTCACATGTGCGTGAATGTGTGTATACTTAAAGAGAGACACGGAAGAAGAGAGAAGCAAAGAGACAGTGACAGAGCCACGTTTTAACACAGTAGTGGAACTTCAGACTAGGGACTGTGAAGTGACACTCCTAACATAAGGGTCCACACAAGAGTATAGCATCTACCTGGTCCCAGCATAGATGTTCCAGGACAACCAGACATATTTGACTTAACCCGGCTATCATTTCCAGTTGTGTCTGTGCCTCTAACTTCCTTTTGGTCACATGACTTCTATCTCTGTATGTATCTCAATATTTCCACATACAAGAAATTAATTAGGAATAAAAAATGTGTTCAGTCTCTCTTTTTTTAACATCTCTGGCTACTTTAGCTGGAATTCACCCCCGAACAGCCAGCCCAAACCTTCACCTCTGTGTGCCTTCTCTCTATCTGAACAGAAGTAAACAACATAAAAATCTCTGTCACACAGGACTATAAAGTCCAGCAACACCAGTAATTTACTATCCAATGTTAAACATTTGATTGTGGTGACAGAGATCATGGAGTCCCCAAAGCCAAAGACATTTCTGAGTGCACACTTTTTAAGTATATCAATTTGCAGTCTAAGTTTTCAATATTACTGCATAGCAGCTGTATGAATTGGCATTAATTTCAATTTCTATTTAATTTTTCTCAGCTTTTTATCCTATCGTTTTATTTAGTGAATAAATCTTTATTATTTGATACTACCTGCTGAATTTTTTAAAAAACAAAATTTTGGCAATTCCTCAATAAAATGCACTGGCAATGTTGTTCTTCAAAAAATTTTGCAACAAATCCCTTGATGACTATACCCTAGACTTAGAAACATAAATACTGGGAATTGCAGTGCCATGTTGAACAACAAGTCAGTGTCAAGGGCTGTCTTCCTGGAACACTGATTTATTTCAACGTTTTCTTAAGGAAAATAAAATATTCTTTCTTTGTTTCTTTATTTATTTATAAAGTACAACATACTGAGAAGTAAGTCAGAAGTATTTTCAAAATACACAGATCCACACCTTGCTGATAGTGTCTATGGACTGTGCCCCCCTCCTGCACTTACTGAATATTCACATTTTGTCTTTTGATACACACTGATGGAAATGTTTATATAGGTTTCCCCTACTAAGGATGTTTGCTACACATTGGCACAATACCTCCTGTATGCCTAGATATGTTGAGTGAGTTCAGTCAAGATGCCTGGCTCTTTTCTCTTTTGGTGTTGTTATTTTGAGATTTTTTTATACTTTTAAGCAACTCATTCTCTCTGTCTCTCTGTCTCTGTCTCTGTCTCTGTCTGTCTCTGTCTCTGTCTCTCTCTGTCTCTCTGTCTCTGTCTCTGTCTCTCTCTCTGTCTCTGTCTGTCTCTGTCTCTGTCTCTGTCTCTGTCTCTCTCTCTCTCTCTCTCTCTCTCTTTCCTACTCTATTCTTTCTTTTTTATTTCTTTTGATGATACTTGGAATCCAGGAAAGACCTTACATATGTCGAGCAAATAATCTACTGTTAAGCCACATTCTCAGCTTTGATCAACCTTTTAAGAACGATGAAACAGTGTGACTCTCAAAACATACACATTGTTGTAAACTACTGTGTCAGCAGTTTACCCATTCTTCACACACACACACACACACACACACACACACATTCATACACACACACACACACACACACACACACACACACACATATGAAAGTGAGAGATGGATTAGAGAAAACATTTTTCTAAATCAATAAACTGAGAATTATGAAGAAAATCAAATTAAAAATGAAAAGATTATAAAGAGAGCTAGAATGACAGCTCACTTGTTAAGCGTGCAAGCTGCTTTTTCAGAGAACTGGGGTTTAGATCCTCCTGTCCACATGGGTGTACGACAGTCCCATGTAGTGTCAGCTCCAGAGATCAAACATCCTCTCCTCAACTATACAGAGCACACCCACAGATATACACAGACCCACAAACACACAATACATATAAACCTAAATGAAAATAAAATAAATCTAAAACCAAGATTACAACATCCAGCAATTCCACCATCAGGTTTCCTTTGGATACACCTAACTTCCTATCAGGAAAAGCTGTGAGCTTCATAAACGTCTGAGCATTTAATTTCTAAAAAAAAAATGCTTGTTTAATGAAACTATGTACAATATTCTGTATATTTAAATGAATGTAGATCCTTCCTATCATATCAGTGAATGGTGTCAACTTTATGTTGGCATGGAAACGTCGATAAGGAATCGTGCCAGTGGTTTTAATCCTTTAAATACAGAGAGTAACTGAACATCTGGACATTTAAAGGACAGGCTGCAAGTTGCTGAGGTCAGGAAGAAGCCCTCTTATTATTCAGTACAAGTAATACTGACATGATAACATTTGGATAAGCAATTTTTGTTAATTTTAGAAAATGTATGCTCCAAAGCAATTTAGGGTTTCTGTGTTTGTTGATATTACCTTTTAATGTGACAACCATGACACCGTTTTCCAAAACAGATGGATTAATGTCATTTTTTTTTCTAAAAATTACTTCACCTAGACAGGTGTTTCCTGTGTGTGTTTGACATGAAATTAAACATAGCTCCAGATGTTCTGTTTGTAGCAAAGCCAGTTAATTTTATTAGAACATTTAATCACAGATCAACAGTGTAATAGAAGGCAGTGAATGTGAAGCAGAGATTTAACAGAACTTCTTAATGAAATGAATCGTGAATTTGTTTATATAGGGAAGATCCAGAGGCATGTGATGCTGCTGTGTGAATCCTGGAAATGTATTGATTTGAGCTTGTTATTCCTCATGAACTCTGATGTTATTCATATTTAAGGCTTTACGAGAACCACAGAATTGTATGTGTGCATTTGTTTAGTGCTGGCAATGCTAGCATTTGTTACTACTTAGCACAAGTGGAGCCTTTAGATTTTTGTGAACCAACCTTTATGATGTTCTCAAAGCACCACTCCTTAGGCACAATGGAGGCTGCTTCTCTCCCAGGGGCTTCTGCAGTGCATTAGGGTGTTACTGATGCTCATGGTGATTGCTCTGTCTGATACACACATAGGCAGGACACCAGCACAGGCTGCACTGTGCCAGGCTTAAACATCATTATATGCCTAGTTATTTTTCCTCTAAGATTAGCTATAGATTTCCCATTAATTATAACATCAGGTTGATTCATCATTAATAAAATAAATTTCAGTGAACTGTCACTGATTTCTTGACTAAAATGAAAACAAATGAAGAAAAACCAGTTCCTGTCTTTGTTATACTCTTATCAAATTTGTCTTTGTAGCAGCCTGGTCATTCCAGAGCCAGAGCAAAATATTCATAATTTTCTATTTTGAAATATTAGTGTTCTCATATGCACTAATAAAAACTTACAGCCCTGCTATGATTGATGTTTTTTGTTGGCCCGTCACCTCATTGTATAGAAGTTTGTTTTAATGAGTTTCTCTAATGAATATTTTATATTGCTACTTGGATGAATGGCATATGGTAAATGCAAGGTAAATTACAGCTCTTTAAATAAATATTTTTCATAAATTATTTATTTTGTGATGCCTGTATTGGTAAGATGTCATGTTAGATAAAGGTTGGAAAGTATTTACTGTAATACTTATTTGTAACTTGAAGAAGTAAAATTTTTAAATTATTAACAAGCCTCCACCATGCCCATAAAACTTACAGCAAAATTAGCATAAAGTCTATCACATTACAAATTTGTGTAGACAGCGTCCATTCTATAATGCATAAATAAGATAATCTCTTATGTTTGCAAGAATTTTTATGCAGTTCTATGAAAATGAGAGGAAAAACTATTCCAACCTGGATTTTATAAACCTCAGTAAGAATCAATTTTAGATTAAATGTTGAGAATTAGCCTTCAAAATCTATAATTTTTTAAAAGTAAAATGTATTTACTTTAATTGAATAACAACATATTTTTACAATTTTTTATTTTTTGTGGGAATATAGTTGAGTCAAAGGGGTTTTCATCTAGTAAATATTGATAGCTAGTATTTATTGACTGCTTTATGAGCATTGTCTCATGAATATCTCAGGAAAACCATAAAATGTTGCAGCATTATTCCAATTTTTAATATAAGAAAATTAAAACTATCATGGCTAGAAAATAACACAAATTTGAACCAAAACAGATTCACTATAATACCCATGTCTTTTCAAGTAAATGTTCAAGACTCCAAAATCTTCCGCGGTAAGAATTGAGATAGGAGAAAAGAAAAGACCTCCTCTTCTTGTACTATCCCAGTGTTGACTTGGGGAACAGATCATTCTTAAGATGTGCCAGTGCTATTCCAGTTACTTAGTGCTTTTTCACCCATAAGAACTCCCTGAATTCCTACGGCTGTGCTCAGAGATGAGTGATACGACAACTGGTTAGCAGATGGCCAAGGTCAGCTGCAGATTCTTTAGGCAACTTGTTCCCGCTCTGACAACTTGAAAGTTGTAGAGGTAGCATCCAGGCCCAGGTACAGGCAATGCCTGTGCTCTTAATAATGAAGGGCACCATGACAGCAAGCTGGCTTTGTAGGTTAAGGCATGTCTGTTCATGTATGGTGACCTGAGTTCAGTCTGCAGATTCCACAAAGGTAGGAGAGAATCATTTCCCAAAATTTTCCCTCCAACCTCCATACATGTTTGCTGTATTCATTTTCTGTATGTTCATGTGAGTTTGTGACAGTGATGGTTGATAGGTCAACCTCAAATATGTTAGGCTACAGGATGGATGGATTCTGTGATAACTGACATCTCAAATAAGATAAGATGTTGCTTCTGACCACTAGTATGCTATAGAAAATATTGAGTCATAATATGCCTATTGGAGTAATTAAATTTAAAATATGAATATTATAAAATAAGTTATCTAAAATAACCAGAAATTGAAGTAAATTATTAATTAAATTAGGCAATATAATTGTAATAGGTATGATTCAATCTTCCTTTTTCCAACAAATATGGCTGCTTCATGAGGTTCCATCTAATATTTAATTGTGTCAATTTTTATACTATACCTGGATTACCAGTCCAAAATTCAATGAATGAATTATATTGTTATATTAAACCATTACCAAATTATTCTTACTTTAAGATTCAAAAGGAACTTGAAGATATCATAGTGGCTATAAAAAAAAAACACAAAAGAAACCCTTTTGAAAGCTGTCATGCGTGCACAATTCAACATTCACAATTACAAAAACAGTGCCCATTTATGAAGGCAGAGGCTTCCTTTATGTTACATATTTTAGCACTAACACATAGATTACACCTGCACACTTAAAAGTTGACCTTGAAGTCCTTGCAAGTTAGTTCAGAGACTCAAATCTATGAATAAGCAATCAAAAACGTGTAATTTGGCAGCATGTTTCAGAACACATTGATTCCAAAATATTGAGATAAACCAAAATAATTCACCCATATGTTTGAATTTTCACTTCTGACGGTTTTTGTGGATTGAGAATAAATAAAAATAAATGTCATAAATCAAAAGAGTATTTTTATACTATCTATTCGATCGTCTTTTTACCTAAAAATACTGCAGAATGTAGTTCAATCTCATACTTAACTGTCAGCTTCGATATGATACCTGCATTGCCAGCTCAGAATTCAATGAATTAATTGTGTTGTTAGATTAAACACTTACCAAATTATTATTTCTTCAATATTTGAAAGAAATATACAGCTCAAAAGATTCAAAAGAAACTTCAAACAACAGATTACAAAGAATTACTTATTAATTTAGGTCTAAAGTAACAGTCAAAGCAAAAATGACTTTGCAATTGCTTATGAAAAAGAGTGAGGGAACAAAGAAGGGTTTCATCATGACATTTTCATACACATCTGTCATGTATGTTGACCACATTAACCCTACCATTACCCATTTGTCTTGCCCACCTTGTTCTGGTTTCTGTTCTCCTCCCAAAGGCCCAGCTTGTTTCCCATAGAAAAACAAGTAGATTAAAAGACATAATATTTCATATTCATATATGCCATACATGGAAGATAAGATGAGAGAAAGTATGTGACATTTGTCTTTCTAGGTTAATGGTTAATTTTGCTTAATTAGTTTTAGTTTTAACCAT
Organism: Peromyscus maniculatus bairdii; assembly: GCF_049852395.1. Classification (NCBI taxonomy): domain Eukaryota; kingdom Metazoa; phylum Chordata; class Mammalia; order Rodentia; family Cricetidae; genus Peromyscus; species Peromyscus maniculatus. Next base: position 12,264,026 of record NC_134853.1, read on the forward strand.
TTTCCTGAAAATGATACAGTTCCATTTTTCTTTATGGCTAAATAAAACTTCATTGTGTACAAACACCATATTTTCTTTCTCCGTTCATCTGTTGGTGAAGGCTTAGGCTGATTTCATACCTCGACTTTTGGAATTGTTTTTCCCTTCCTAAATGGAAAATGATATCCAAGTACAAGAAACAAAGGTGAAGGGCTCCGGGCAACAGCTGTGCTCAGTAGCCATGGGGCTCTGACACAATGTGCAGTCCTCTGCTCTCACTGCTGGCCTCAGGAAAGCCAAAGTCTAGGGAAGGTTCCCTGCAGCATTTTCCTGCTTTGCCGCAGTGGTCGAGGGAAAGACAGCTGAGCACCTTATATGTTACAGATACAATTGAGAGTATATGTAATTTGAATCTTAATCACTTATTAATACTAAGTGAGTAAAGATCAACATTTTAAAAATTGAAAAGTATAATTTATTTCTCACAGAGAGAGGGGGAGAAGGGGGAGAAAGAGAAAATATATCCAAGTAAGTGACTTTCTTTGTCATATTTATTTTTTTAAGTGAGGGTCCCGTGTACTATATGATAGCCTTGAACTCCTAAGAAGCTGAGGTTTACTTTGAACTCCTGACCCTACAGCTTCTACTTCCCAAGTACTGGGATTATGAGTGAACATAAACATACCCAGTTTATTATTATTATTATTATTATTATTATTATTATTGAAAATATTCTCATACAATATATTGTGATCATAGTTTTCCTTTTCCCAGATTCTCCTAGATCCTCCCCAGCTCCCACATACCATTTCTACACCCTTTGTTTCTCTCTCTTCAGAAAATGGACAGGCAAAAAACACCCAAAGAAACAAATCATAATTTAAAAAAAAGAAAGATAAAAAGGAATACATACATACAAAACTATCAAAGTCCATAAAAACACAAAATTGGAAACCATAATAGACAAGCAAAGGGCCAGTAGGGCAAAAAAAAAATGCCCAAACAAAGAAATACGAGACAAAAGGTCTACAAAAATACAATTGAGTTCACCCAGCTAGCCAATCACTATCAACTGAGCTACATTCTTAACCAAATAAAATTGACTTTCCAGGAGCCATATTTATTTACCAATAAAATGACAATTTGATTTAATAGAAACAGAAAATGTTGACAACAGATAGATGATTGATGGATGGATGGACGGAGAGATAGATAGATAGATAGATAGATAGATAGATAGATAGATAGATAGATAGATAGATAGAGGAAGAGAGATAGAGAGATAGAGAGATAGAGATACAGATACAGACAGACAGACAGATAGATAGATGATGATGGGTAGATAAAGGGAGAAATATATACTCTGATTTCTCAGAACATTTATTTCCCCCTTTGTTCTAAATCAAAACACACTGAAAACGTCTATGCTTTGTAAATAGAGAATTTTAACTAAAAACATTGTATATTTTTCACAAGCAGCTATGGCCAAATAAGCAGTAAATTTCAGGGAGGAAATGAGGAGGGGAAGGGTGTAAATCAATATACCTGGACAATCACTGTTTTCAGATCTCCTAAATTATAGTGTTAGCTAAATTGTTGAGAGGAAAGGGTGATATCAGAATCACATGGGAGCTTGTCTCAGATGACAGGCATGCCGGGAGGTCCACACCCTCCCACATCATTCCTGGAGGAAATTACTATGAATAAGTAACACAGAACAAGTCACCCAGGTGCTGGAGGTGGTTGAAGGCAGGGGCTAGGTATTAAGTGTGGAGAATCCTCAGTACATCACACTGCACATTCCAAGGCCTGTGGTTTGCAGAATAAGACCATCTTGAATCTTGGAATCCAAGACAGGGTTCTTTAATTATAATATGCCCAGCAATTAGATTTAATAATTTGCTACTCTAGGGAGACCATTATATATGCTGTAAAACACATAGTAGCATCTCAGTATATCACACACATGATGCCAGTAGCTACATCTTCTACCCCATCCACTTAGGACAATGAAGAATGCTTCCAGCCTGGCTGGTATCCTGACATGGCTGTGTTGTAGAGATCATCTGCTATTGAGAACTGCTGGGTTATTGAGAATATAATCGAGAGGAAGGTTGGCTTAAATCAAGTGATGCCTGAGGAAAAACACCACTGCCACATTTGTACAGCAGGATTATGGTTGTGATGTCATACTTTCAAAACATTTACAATGAACCTTGCTAGTAATACCAAAAGCATCCAAATGCACTTGTTTTGAGTTTTATTTAATAATAAACATGCGAACATGGAAGGGGAAGTGTTTATGGATTCCCACCCTTAGACAAAAAACGATAGGCAGTTGATGGCGGCTGGAAATGGAGAATGAGCTTTACCCCTGAAAGAGCCCCTTATTGGTTGTCCAGTTCCAAGTGGTCAGCTCTGCAACCGTATACACACAACCAACAAAAATGAACTCAGTAACTTGAGTTTATATACTTGTCAGGTGATTCTTAGGAATTCTGCCCACTTCCATGTCCTGTGAGATGGAGTCTCTAGACTGGCTGGCCAGCAAACCACTAGGTTGTCCTGACTCTGCCTCTCCATTAGTGGCATTGGAAGCATGGGACAGCATGCCCGGCTTTTTACCTGAGTTCTGGAGCAGGAACTCTGGTTCTTGTGCTTATAAGACAAGCGCTATACTAATGAGTCTTCCCCAAAGCTTTCCTCTGAGAAATACATATGCAGCCCTGAGTATATAGGGATATTAAACGTATACAAGTTAAACATTTACTGATAAAAAAAAATCATAAAAAATATTCTAAGGCAATCCCTTCATGTACATATAATTTTAAGATTTATTGAGAGGATAAAAGCAAATACGTTCATTAATGGAAAGGATGTACTTGTTTATTTTTTAAAAATGAGTAAATCTTATCTGAATATTTGATCCTACAAAGCATGGAACAATCTTAATAATTTTCAAAGTGGTCCCATTGTTTGATTTTATGATCAACAATGCCAAGGACACCACTTGACAGAAAAGTCTAGTTCAAAATGGTAGAAGTTCAAATTTTTAGGAATTGTTGGAAATTCTGTCCTAATATCAAGCCAGGATTTATTTAATTTTTTTGTGAAACCCATCAGTAATACAAGCAGCAACTTTTCAAACCAAACTCCTTAACATAATTCAACCCAAAGATAGACTAATTTGATGCTTACATGCTGAAGAATGATGATAGGACTGTATTACAATTGTGTTTTCTAAAATTAAGCCATTATGCTTCTTAAAAAGCAAGATATATTACATATCTTACATGTACATATATTAAAAGAGTTCAGTCATATAGTAGTCTTGAACTTTTTTTTTTCTTTTGGCTTTTTAAGACAGGGTTTCTCTGTGTAGCTTTGTGCCTTTCCTGGAACTTGCTCTGCAGCCCAGGCTGGCCTTGAACTCATAGAGATTCACCTGCCTCTGCCTCTGGGTAGTCTTGAATCTTAAACAGGATGTTTCTGGCAGTCTTCCCTGATGTTACTTGGTATGAGGATGTGCAAACAGCAATGAGTGCTTGCTGTGAGTTCATCAACCAAGTAGACACTGACATCACAGGATGCACTGTAAACAAGCACTACCAGAACCCTCTCATATTCATTATGCGCTTAATTTTGAAGTAATTTTAAGTCAATGAACAATCAGAAGCATTTTACTATAGATAATTCTTCTTTTTACAACCCTCATATGCTGTTGGATCACAACAAATTGTTTATGAAGTTGGAATTTCCATCAGATTCTATGTAGATCACTACAGACCTATCTGTACACAAATTTGAATTTTCATCTTTCAACTGCTCAGTGAAATGTCCATAATCACAGTTCACAGCCAGTGAAACTGCTCTGGCAAAAGCTATTAAAATGGCTGAAATATCCAGGTCCATATTACCTTTTGCTTATGGCTTATATATACAAATCTGTGGATATAAATAGCAATAGACATATATAACATACACAACACAAAATAGAACTTTATGTTATACTTATCTACATGTAGTACTATAAATAATTACAATAACAGAAGAAATATACCAAAGGTAAAAAATTTGTGTTCTATGTTTTTTAGCCAACAAAATATTATTCAATACCATAATACAGCAGGAACTGTAGGACTAATATTTAAAGCAGAAATATTTGTGTTTTACTTTTGCATTGCTTTGAGAAGCTTTATGATGAGCCCAAAAAAAAGTATGTAGGCAATTTAGTATATAGCTAGAGTTCAGTCATTTAAGGATTCTTATGTCTACCATTCAGTTAGACTATATGTCACAAAAGGAATACTTTACAAAATAATCTGTAGTGTACCAAAATGAATGCTACCTTGAAAAACAAGAAGCTTTCCCTCTAGAATGCTGTTTGTTGTGTTTTGCAAGCCACATTCAGTTCTGTCTGGAAAGATTCACATTGGTTATGCAACACTGTACAATATGCAGCCCTCTTTGTGGCATCACACACAAAGTATCATTGAAAATTAGATAATTGCATTCAGTGGCTTTAAATTGTGTGTGTGTGTGTGTGTGTGTGTGTGTGTGTGTGTGTGTGTGTGTGTGTGTGTGTGTGTTTTAAGAAATCCTATTTTTTAAAAGTATTTTGAGTCCAGCAGCTCCCTTTAATGCCTCTGGACAGTATTTTCAGAACTCATTTGTTTGAGGGGTTTTTAATCTGAGGACATTGAAAAGTTACACCCGCTATGCTGTCGTCAATCACGCCAGGAGGAAAAATAGTGGCATGATTTGTTATCTGTTATTCCCCTTGCTGTGGTGACTGTCTCCCAGTGCCAGCTCTGTCCTTAAGGCCATCACTTATAGGGACCACTGTCTGTCAAAACCACATCCAACTTTAAGGGCTGCCTTTGTTGGAGCAGACAAATGAGTGTGACCTTTAACAATAAAATAGGCACCTACTGAGAAAGATGAAACAGCAGCTGAAATTAAGAGCGCAATATAGCCCTTTCAAACACTGACGAAAAGTTAGATGTTGAACTAAAACTTAATTATAAGAGTAAATGTGGGTAGACGTTGTCAATAATGAAACAGACATGGTCAGAGGTATCGATTCACAGCCTGGACTACAACTTCATCCAGGAATCATCCTACCTTTCATTAATAATGAATGGTATTGATGGAGTTTATTTAAAAGGGGGTAGGGGATTAAATTATAGTCACTAAAGGTTTATCAAGTAGTAATATTTTTTTCAATGAACATTGAGATATACTGTTTGTTTATGAATATTGTAGATGGGCAAAGGGAAAAACTAGAACCCACTAATGCTTTGATTTACACTAATAGCTACTTCAAGCGATTTACAGCAAAGTGCATCTGGCTGGATAGGTATTGGCTGTGAAGTGTCCATTGATATTTTGTAGTGTTTCAAAGCCCAGTGTAAGCATTCCAAGCATTGCATTGTGAGGACCACAGCATAGTTTGTGGTTTGAAAGGCTCTTGTGAGCCAACCTGGCAAGCGGTCAGTGGAGACTACGTTTTATAGAGAACACAAATCAATCTTATTGAGCACTTTTCAGTAATATAATATTCTGCCTGTGACAATAATGAAATTAGTCTATGGATTTTATTTTAAATATTGAAATGCCATTTAAATATTTAATGGAATACAAAACTGTATAAATGTCTATATTTGCATGGGTTTTACAAAAAAATTTATCATGGATTTTTATGAAGAAATCATTGAAAGTAATTTCAGTAAAAAAAAATTATTTGAAATGAGTGTTGTTAATTCAGTAATATACATTGTCAATGGCCCTAGAGTGTGTGGATTTCCCACACACAATTCTGTCATCTTTCATGCTGCAAGCCTTTGAATTGTTTATCTACATTTCCAGGTCTTCTCCTCCTTCACCTGTGATAAGATTAGGAAAGGGAGATTACTGAGCTTCCCTATCTACTTGTGCAGGGAAACACGTGAAAGTGGTGTCTTATTTACAGGTGCTTTCATTACTCCCCGTGAGACCCCCAAGATGTTCCATCCCATGTCATGGGCACAAAGTGGACACTTATCTATTGAGAGTCAGGCAAACTTGGGTCACTAAAAGTGCAAGACAGATGCCTGCAGGATGGCCAAGGTATTGTGAAAAAGAAATTTTAAAAAATGTTTGCTGAAGACCATTTTTTATTTGTTACCTCAATGCAAACATACTCACCCTGACTTGAATAGTCTAAGAGTTTTGCTTTTAATTTTCCAAATATGTATAATAATCTCAAGAGACAATGTTACTGTAACTTCTCTTGTATTAACTATTTGTCTATGAATTTATGTACATATTATTAAACTCTCTTAGATCCTATATATACTTTTTTTTCATTCATACTCCTAAAATAATTCTGTCTATACCTTGTGGGTTTAACTTGGATTGGTTTAGTCCACAACTCTGCTGGTTCAAAATGCAATTATAACAGCTTTTCAGAAAGGAATGAATCTAAGGTCTGAGTTCTAATCCTGGAATTGGCTGTACCTACACAATGCTGGGATTTAGAAAAGAACCTTTCACTCAGAGGGGTAAATCATCAAAAGTTCATAGAATTTTTTTTATAATGAAAGCTCACAGTGAAAGCCCATGATTTAATAGCTTTGGAGTTTCAATTGTAGCCCACTGTAACGTAGTAATCCTTTCAACATAGGGTTAAAAGGCACCCACAAAGCACCACAGGGAACATTGCCCTCGCCTACATTGTACCCATTCTGGGATACTTTCATTCCCTGCTCTTCCTGACTACCTCTAGGATCACTAAATTTTAAGGGAGAAAAACATGAATCCCATATTGCAAGAGCGGTAGAACTAAGCCATTGTTAAGTCCCCTTAAAAAGGATATTCAGTGGACAGTTCCTAATGCCCCTGAGACACCTAAGGCTGCATTAAGTACTTGTGAAAGTGCAAATCCCCTGGGAAGGCCATTCAGTGTTTAAACCTCAGCATGAACAGTAGAGTTCCCAGCAGGGTGCACTTTTACATGTCTTTATGGGCACATTTAAAACTTACTGTATGCAGTCCTCTACATTATCACTATTAACCAATAACCCACCACAGTCTTCAATAAAATAACCACTCCAAGTGTCAGATACCACAGGCTTCTAGGATACCAGAGGGGTAAAGCATGTGACCACCTGAAAAGCTATACATTATACACATTTAAATAATGTTTGCACAGTAAAGCATCTAAGCTTTAAGCATAGAAAATCTCTGGTTCTCTGACTCCTTCAAACTGCAGATTAGCATTAATTTTACAATTCTTAAACACACAGTGGTATTTTCTTTTGAAAATATTGCTCATATTAAAAAAAACACCCTTGGTTAAATGCTTTCTCAATCTTCCTCTTGATAGAACTGCGTACAGTAAATACAAAACCGCTTGGGAGCACCAAATAATTTGGGATTCATAGTATATGAAAAATATTACATTTATGAACATGCAATTTTAAGTTAATATGAACACATATATAAACTGATTTTTTAATGCTCTATCTAATGGTAACCAAATTTCAAAGATGGGTGTTATTTTTTATTCAAAAGCCAAAAGACCCAAGAAACATTCATATGAATTTATTAATTGTCCAGATTTCAAGCTTGTATTTGCACAATGTAACAACTCTTTCACTACAAATTACTGGGAAATATTCATTTCATGTAGTATTGCTTAGCATATGTGTTTTCTGCTTTAATGTCAGTTTTTAAACATGGCATCTTGATTGCTGTTTGACAGTGGAAGGTCAAGCCTGAGATATTTCAGATCTTATTAAAATTTTTCAGGTCAAGTAAAGGTGAGGGGAAAATAACCACTACAGGATCTTCATTGTATGTGAGGGGACCACAAATAAACTGTTCTTCCTCACTCCGATGTGTCCAGACTTGACTGAAAGCTAAAGGGTGAGCTTATTCTATTGATTTTCACATGTAAGCTAAGAGGTAAAATAACCCTAGCTCATTAGAGATGCCAGTGAGGGGATGATTGGATGCCTTTTATCTTCCGACAATAAAATCAGCTGAATCTCAGTCATTAGGGCACCGTTGTTAATGGGAAAAGAGAGCAAACTTGAAATGCCTTCTACCCAGGCTCCACTTTCTTCGGATTCTGTTCTGTCCACTGATTCTTAGCATTTCTGCATTTCCAGTTCTCAAAACAGGAGATTCGGTTTTGATTGTTGTCTTCAAATATATCGCTTTATTGTCTAATACTAAGACCACTTTCAAATTTTGGCAAATGATTCTTAATTTTAGTGTTTGCCCCCCCAAAAATACATCAATTTGACGTAAGCATTTGTAAGAGTCTCATGACTAGAAACATTATACAGCCTGTGTAGGAAAGAAATGCTGTGATTGTATCTTCATATATCCAGCCCTTAGAGAGATGAGATTTTGGTTCTCCAATGAAAATGTATCATCAAGCAAGAACATAAGCACACAAAACTTCTCCACTCCTATAAAAGTAGGAGCCTGGGATAATTTTCCCACAGGAACTATATTCAAAGAAAATTTCCCCTCCCTTAGAGGCTTCTGAATTTTTTTCTCTGTGGTTATTCACTTCTGTATAGAAGTGTCTTTAGCTATGAGTTAGCTTGTGACATAATTCAAAGAGAGAATAGTGTCAATGATTGGATAGAGAAATAATCTCAAAACAATGTTGAGATAAAAGAAAATGAAATTATTGGATAATGCAAAGTTCATATCACACATTACTTTGAATTCTTAAAAATATGTCAAAATGCAGCATTTTATTTGTTTCTCAGCCACAGATTATCTTTTTCAAAAATATGTGAATTGTGTAGGTAGGCGTGTGTGTGTGTGTGTGTGTGTGTGTGTGTGTGTGTGTGTGTGTGTGTGTGTGTTAAATGCTAATCTGCAACTTCTGCAAGATAGAATTGCCCAAGAAAACTCTTTGAAGTTTCTACCTACTTTTGAAACCCCGTACATTCCAACTTCCATTTCTAGCTTATATTTTCCACATACCCTGAAGTTTTTCTCTTACATTATCCTACACTTGAATCAATATTCAAATGTATCCACACATGCATATTCAAAACATGATTGACATACAGATTTGGACAGATATGATAAGAGGTATAGACAGCCATACTCAAATCCTAATTAGGAAAAGTAAGTAACTTAAGCCATGAAAAATGAATACAAAAAAAACTAGATTAATAAAACTAATTCAATAAAGATGAGAACACTCACCCCAAATATAGGAGATACTGTTCCATAGGCAGCTGCCCCTGACTAAATGAAACAGGAGAAACCTGAGTATACACATTTATACTCTTTCTGATTCCAGAAGTCCTAGATTTCAAAACTGTTTGAGGAGTTTATGCCTTTCTATTCCTTCTCAAGCATTTCAAACAATAAATAATTGTCCAAATAAGACAATCCTCACTTAGGTCATAGGTGACCTGTGACCTTGCAGATAATCATGTCACAGAGTGAAAGACACATGTCTGAAGAACCCTGACATAATCTTTGGAGTGTACACTTCATAGCAGCCACAAAAAGCTGTCTTCTCTTCTGTTGTAGATGAGTTCCTCATAAAAGAATGAGATCTGTGATGGATTCTGTTCTCTACCCATGCCAGTTTTACCAAGTAGATAGTTTTACCAAAACTCCAATCTCTGACATGTGTTCCAGTGAATGACTCAATTAGTTCATTTTCTCTTTGCTTGACAAACTACCGGACCAAAGCAACTTATTTGGGCTTACAGTGAGGGGACACAGCATGCATGGCAGGGAGGGAATGGAGGCAGGAGCACTGGTAACCAATCTTTGAATCCACAACTAGGAAGCAGAGAGAGATAGACAAGCTTGTTGTCAACTTGTCTTCTTCTTTTTAGGTACTCAGGGACAGCAGCCAATGGAATGGTATCTCCTTCATGTAGAGGGGATCTGCCCACTTCAATTTGTTACATGTCCAACTCCCTCACAGAGATGGTCAGAGATTTGCTTCCTTGGTGATTCTAAATCCCATCAACTTGACAATCTAGATTAATCACCACAATGACTGATGCTTTAAGTAGATTGTATTTATGTATTAAGAAATATATGTATAATGTGTGTATGTATATGAATATGTATCAACAATTAAAGGAAAAAAGGCCATGACTTTGAAAGAGAGCAAGGTGAGAAGTCCATGGCAGTGTGGAGGGAGAGAGAAAAGTCAGGGAGGAAACTATGTAATTAAATTATAAATTAAAAATATTATTAATAAACAGATGGCAGAAAAAAACTCAAGGATAATATTAACATCATTAGCATATCAATGCAATACAGAGTAATGAATAGTATGATATAATGGAACTATTACTGTGGCCATTGGACATTACCAAGCTTGGTCTTTCTCATTAATGGATTGAATGGTCAGTTAAACTAGAAAACGCCACATATTTTTTAAATATATACATTGATTCGTATGTTATGAAGATATTGACTTAGTGTAGTAATTAGAATTATTCAATATGTGTGTAAATTGTTAGTAGTTGAAAGTATCTTATATAAATAAATTTTGAAAAACTATTATCCAGTTCTTTCCAGAGTCTGTCTGAAAGCTAAAATGAGCAGCAAATGGTACAATTTCCCTTTATTTTGGTCATCTTTGACAAACTATGACTCTTAAATTAGTCTCCTTACATGGTTTACAAAACACTCTTATAAGGTTGGCTTTAAAAATACAGACAGGAGAAGATCAAGGAGACATGAGCTGACACTATGTATAGAAAACACAACTTTGGGGTCACACATGCATCATCAGTTAAACACCAAGAATTTGGGGATGAAGAAAAAAAACAGACTCTTTCATCCCTGGTATGACATTGATTCCGAGCATGATTCAGTAGATGCTGTAAATGTTTCACTGGGAATTTCTTGGTGACTTACCAGGAGGTCAGATATGGCCTTGTCCTGAAAACCTGGGAAACAAGCTGTGTACAAACTTGCATTAAGCTGAAGCATTCTTTGCCAATATAATTATTTTTTTAGTGGATTTACCAATCCTGCTTCTCTCCAGGTGAGACTTGACCTTGCAGTTTTGCTGTAATAACTTGGAGAAAGGGAATTGGTAGCAGGTTCTATTGAAAAACTGGTGAATTGCACATTTGTGAAGATGTGTTCATGAGGCTGTACATACACACACACACACACACACACACACACACACACACACACACACACACACCAGAAAAGAATTAAAGTCCATGTTTTTCTAAAATGCATTACTTAACTATGCATGGATGACAAACAGAACAGTTTTTAAAACCTGACTACATAGAGCTGGAGAGGTGGCTCAGTGGTTAGAATCACTTACTGCCCTTCTAAAGAACCCAGGTTTGATTCTCAGCACCCACACAGCACTTCACAACCATCTGCAATTTCATTTCTAGGATAACAAATGTCATTTTCTAGCCTCTATGGATATCAGGCACACAAGTTGTACATACACACACGTGCAGGAAAAACACTTGTACTTATAAAATAAAATATGACTCCAGCAGCAACTTATTTGCTATGACAGAATTCTGTGACATAACCAATGTAAGACACTTATGCAGTTTGAAAAAATAGTGTCCAATTAAAAATTATTTATATGACTGGGAATGGGTTCAGTTGGTAAAGCGTTTACCATGCAGGTATGCGAACTTGAATTCAAATCTCCAAAACTCATGTAAATGGCAGCAAGTGTGAAAGTTCACTTGTAAGTCCCAGTGCTCAGGGAGCAGAGACAGGTATTCTGTAGAGCAAGCCGGCTAGGTGGGCTAGCAGAATCAGTGAGTTCTAGGTTCAATTGAGGGAGATTTACCTCATAAACAAAGTGGAGAGTCATCAAGGAAAACACTTATCAACCTCTGGCCTCCTCACTCATAAACACATATGTGCATCCATCTTCACGTACATGTGCCCACATGAATACAGTACACACACATACACAGGCAAAAAAGGACATTTTACATTTCCACAATTAATATATAATTTTCCTTTTAAGAGTGAAAGAAAGTTTTCCCCAACCAGATATGAGAATTTTATTCTATACTTGCTACAAATAAAAGAGCAATATTTCCAATGGCCAGCATGTTTGCTAATTTCAAATAGCCATAGTGATAATAATGCTCATAGCACTCACTGAGTTATGGCAGATTTCATCCAACCATCCAACAGCAACATTATGAGGAACACCATTCAAAACACCACAAAACAAGGAAGTAAACCATAGTTTAGGGAGATCAAGCAACTTGCCAAGATGACAGTGTTTGAGTATGGAAAACACATGGGTTGTGTGGTCTGTGTGGGAGGGCGTGGTGTGGGTGGGTAGGTGGGTGGGTGGGCGGGTGGGTGCAATTTTGTAATTTTTATATATTGTACATATACACATATAATTTTCCAGATCTCCATGATGTATAGTCTAACAAGACTTAAAAAATATTTCAGAGTCTGCTAGTGATATTTCACAAAGATGTTTAAAATATTTACAAATTTAAAGTAAAAACTTTTAAACAAATTTTCTTTTCCAAGAATCCTCCCAAAGCTCTTCAAATAGCATCATTTTCAGATAGAAATACTCAATCCTGTGCACCAACCTCTAGACTATCTTCCTACATCTTATCTCAGATGTGGTGTACAAAGGGTTTTGAGTACGTATCGGACACACCTGGCCCTGGGATTGAACCAAGTTACTGGGCCTTGGAAGTGCTGAAAATGTCAGGAGTTATTTAACTCTTTAATAACTCAATTTTCCTCTTATAAAATGGATGGCAAGATAACTGCATCATATGATTTAAAACTTTGGGCCAGAACCTGGAACAAAATAAATAATAATAAAATTTATCTATTTATTACAATTAGTTCTTCAAAATATCTCAAAGTTGATCATTTCTATTTATTGCTGTTTCTTCTCCCAGTTTTATCCAAAAGCGTAGTTGCAAGGATCCAGGAATTACACAGATGATTTGCTCCCTGGAATTGTTAGTTCTAAGTAATGATGCATCTTTTACCGAACTTTACTGAACAGAGATTGCTGAACTGTTCAACAAACTGTTCCATAAACCTTTCTTCTCTTTTGATTTAGTCACTGGATCATGTGGAAGTTTCCAGAATCAGAATGCTGTAACTAGGACTCCTATAAGAAGGTAAGCAAGTGGAGAAAATGAGGAGAGGCTAATTGGGAACCTTGGGGAGGAAGCAAGGCTCTGCAGCAACCATGGAAGCTACTCTTTTGTCCTTTGTTATCTGTCCAATTACTGTACCAGATGACACCTTCCATAGTCCTCCCAAAAAATATGTGTCCACAGGGCAGTGCTACTGAGGAGATATCAAATATTTGGAAAATAGTCTTAGCGGGAGATCCTTAGATCATTGGTGACATATTGTTGAAGGAGACGATGGGGTCCTAGTATTTTCCTCTGCTTTTGCTTTCTGGCCATGAAGTACACGATTCCATTCCAAGGCATACACCTCTCCATGATCCACTCATTTGCCCCAGGCCCAAAACAGCAAAGCGAACCCATCTTTATTTAATCTCTTCTCTATCCACTTGTGAGACTTTTCTGGGGAAATGAGAAAGGATGCCTATTTATACCAGATGAAGCACTAATGATTGATAAGACAAACAAACAACTACAAAGTTTGACAAATGCCTAGTTTTGGGAACCAGGACATTTATTGGACCTACCTACAAGAGTACAAATATGAGATTACTTACTGGTGTGTATGTAACTCAAAGGGAGGTGTGTTCCTGAAAGACCCATAGCAGCACAGTTGACAGTTCACAAGACATTCATCCCTTGGTCTCCCTATGCAATTGTAGGTATGGCTACCTGAGATTTTTCCCTGTCTCGGCTTTTACTTCCTTCTGTATCGCTGGAGGGAAAGCAAATAGCTCACCCTTAACAGCCATGCTGTAGCTATGTCTGCCAAGTTGTAATATTCCTTCTTGGAGGGAAGAGGGACTGACTCTCTAGTCTCAGAGAACTCAGAGAAACTTGAAAGGCTCTGGAAACTCATGACCTTCCAGACTCAGCTAGCCCAGAGAGTTACAAGGCTGATAATGCCCTTCCCTGAAGAAAGCTAGAACAGCAGCCGAGAGGTTTTGTTAACTAGTAGTAAGGAACAGATGTCATCATTTCAAGCAAATTGTGAAGAAATGTTATGTTTAGATCTCTTCCCTTCTTGAGATAAAAATCAAAGTTTTTAACTTATTACCTTTAATAAACTTACCTTCCATTGGCAAAAAAAAAAAAAAAACAAACAAGAAACTGAACTCAGCTCTGATTTCATTCCATTGAAAGAGAGAGAGAGAGAGAGAGAGAGAGAGAGAGAGAGAGAGAGAGAGAGAGAGAGAGAGAGAGAGAGAGAGAAACAGAGAAGGGAAACTCTCTTCCTCAAGGCAGCTTAACAGCTTGGGCCATCCAGCATTCCACCAGAGAGGCAGGTGCCTATCCTACCGGGCAGAGATGAATGACTCAGACTCATTCTTTCCTGCTCAGAGAAAAGGAGCTCAGGTAATGAGGAAGTACAGCAGGTAAGAGAGTGAAGTGCTTAATCAGTGGCCAAGCAATCAATAGACACAAACGGGTCAAATCAGTTCAATTGAATTAAATTGACCTTATATCTTGGGAGAACGGCCTAAGGACAGAGAAAAAGACAGCAGGTTAGGGTTGACTGGAGTTGTACCAACAGAGAAAGTCTGGGAATTAAGGGGGGTTAGATTCTAGCTTCTGGAAGTCTTGTGAGTTGTGTGTATCAACACAGAACAAGAAGTGCCATCTCCACAGCAGAGTATGTAATTGTGTAGACATCTTCCTGTGAATTTCCTTCTCTGTTTCCCTTTCTCTATTAGCTTCTTTTCACATAATCAAGTGATTGTCTCTGACCATCACCAGTTCACTTCATCTATACCCCTTCTCAAACTCATATTTCCTATTCAGTGGTTAGCACGTAGTAGCACTATCTCTCACTCCTATACTGAAACTACTCAATGGATTTCCTAATTGCCTAAATTCTAATTGCAGAGGAGGTGTATAGGGGTGATTGATAAAACTGAACTAAGCCATACAAAGAATTTCATAATGTAATATGTTCCTTAATTCAAAACAACTGTAGTTACAAACTGTATCTTAACCAGCTCTTAGGGTAATAAGTCTCCTACTTGCAAAAATGTACAGGTCCTTCATTTAGAGAAATATTTGTAGTCCTCTGTAAAAGTCATCACAAACTGTTTAGTGCATACTCTACATTGCTTTTAGTTCAACCACTTCTAAGGACAAGATGTCATTGTTGAGAATGAGAAACCAATACTTGGAGTCTGTCATCTTTGGGTGCATCATTTATCCATCCTCTGTGAGTGCAGGAACTCCAAAGAACATGTTAGAAATCAGGGAATAGTTCCAACTATTGAAGGAAATGCCTACTCTGTTCCATCTTGAACATGCTTTCATTCTCTGTTTGCCCTTCAAAGACACTTTCCACTTCCTCCTAAGTGGTGATATCATTTTGCATTTTCATTAGCAAAGGGGGTAAGTTCCTGTTGCAATACATATCATCACTATATTGTTTATATTAGGCTTTTCTTAAGAGCATTTGAGCATTCCTTTCAGAGACATTTTCCTACCATCTTTTAATCACTGGTGTCTTCTCTGTATTGTACTGCAGTGATGATTTCTAGCCAATCTTTTCATTTAGATTTCATCTAGTTCCAGCAAAAGCTTGCACTGGTGGCTTTCATTCATTCATCTAAATCAGTTGTTCAACTTGAAAAACTCTAATTAACCCATTGGTCTACTTCACTGTTCATCCAAATCTATTTACTAGCCTATCTTATTAATACTGTAATATAATATGTTCATATTAGACATGTCACATACCCTCCCAAAATGAGCACTTTCTTTTGAGAATGTTAGTGTTATTAGCAGAATGAGTGCAGTGTATAGACCACAGGCAAACATTTTTAAAGATATCTGAAGTATGTAAAAGATATAGTGAGCCCAAATTTTATGTAATACAGACAGAAGTTATTGGGTTTTTTAAGTACCAGCACTCAAATATATATAGCATAAAAAAACTTGTTGGCAAGTAAAGTGCATATGTGTAAACCAGAGAAGACTGAAAACCCTATATATTCAGTGTCCCTGAGATTATACACACAAAGGGTGCTGCAGTGTTCAAGGTATTAGAAACATGCATAATGCTTGAGTCATGAATGTTAAACTCAGCAATCTACTAACAATAAAGCCCGTTTTTATTCTATGTGATCTTAAACCAAGAAATACATATGAAATCCAGATATTAACCAAATAAGTCACAAACTATAATTCCACATTTTTTTTTCCAATTACTTTGATGCAGAAAAGTTGTATTAATAGCCCAAGGCACCTTCTGCCTGTGGGTTACCACTAAAAAGAAGAGAAAATATTAGCATTCATGTGAAACTTTTCATGTAGGCATAATTCCAAAACTAAAGTGTGTGGTCTTTATTCACGTTGCTCACTACACCGTGTGTTAACCCATCCCTCTTCCCATGTTTCTTTCTCTGTCGTGTAAAACTGGCTCAATGAAGTTTTAAATTCCTCTATGAATCTGTCTATTCCATGGCCTCCATGACAGTGGACCTATCTGTAGCAGGAATCTTAAAAGTTCTTATTAATAAAATCAAACCTGGAGCCAGGTATTGAGGTGAATTGGAAGATCAGAGAACCAGAACAAGCCACAGCTAACCTCACCTGGCCAACTTCTCAGCTGGTCTTGTTTCTTCAGACTGGATGCTTCTGTGTCCTCATCCCAATGGCTCTCAGCTGAACTGTGCTCCAAAGCCTGAAAGCTTAACCAGCCAAATGCTTAACCAGCCAAATGCTTCTAGTTTCTTGTCTTCACGCCTTATATACCTTTCTGCTTTCTACCACCACTCCTTGGGATTAAAGGATCGCTTTCTGGGATTAAAGACATGTGTCACCATGCCTGGCCATTTCCAATGTGGCCTTGAACTCACAGAGATCCAGAGGGATTTCTACTTCTGGAGTGTTAAGATTAAAGGTGTGAGTGCCACCATTTTCTAGCCTCTGTATCTAGTGGCTGTTCTATTCTCTGTCTCCAGATAAATTTATTAGGTTACACAATATTTTGGGGAACACAATACCACCACATTTCCCCCTTTTTTGTCTAAAATTTAAAAAAAGCTTATAACTAATACAAAAAAAATTATATCAAACAAGTATATACAATATACACAGTCAAGATTGCATTAACGGTGTCTAGTCCATTAACATTTGACAGATTCAGATTAAAAACTCCATTATATATTAACAATGTCCAGCCCAGTATCATCTGATAAACTCAGACCAAAAAATTTTCATTACTTATCTTACGTAAAACAGGTAGTTCCTTTTTAAAAGTAGATTCCATAGTCTCCCTTTTTATCTAATCCTATCCATACCTCTTAGTGTTCTCTGGGGTTACCAC
The DNA here is from genome assembly GCF_049852395.1 of Peromyscus maniculatus bairdii. Lineage (NCBI taxonomy): Eukaryota > Metazoa > Chordata > Mammalia > Rodentia > Cricetidae > Peromyscus > Peromyscus maniculatus. Next base: position 12,281,474 of record NC_134853.1, read on the forward strand.
TGCACCAGTCCTTCTCACACATGTTCCTGTCCCCAGGAGTGCAGGAGCGATACCTTCATGGATGCTTACATTCAACAGCCAACTGCACTCCCCTACTGTCACCCTCACTCAGCTCTGACATAGCTACAAGACTGTCCTCTTAAAACGAAGTATGCCAATGGCTTTTTGGAACACATTCACTAGGGTAGGATACCTTGCTCAGCCTTTACATAGCATGGAGGAGCATTGTCCTGCCTCAACCTTGTATGCCAGACTTGGTTGACTCCCCTAGGGAGGCCTTACTCTCTCTGAGGAGTGGATGGAGGTGGGACTGTGGGAAAGGGGTCGGAGGTGGGAGAAGGGGAGGGAGGGAAACCTGGGATTGGTATGTAAAATGAAAAAGAATCCTCTTTAAATAAATAAATTTAAAAAATACTCTATGCCCATGGTCATTGCAAATACTAGTAGAAATTCATCCTTCATCAAGTATTGAGCAGATACAGCTGTCTCCCCTAATAATGGACTTAAGATTTAGTTTCTTTGGGGTAAAAATATGATGCCAAACAAGGCTGTGTTCACCAGACATTAAATAATTAACCACACGGGTAATTGAACATTCCCATTTTAATACAGATAATGAAAGAAACATGGAGGTGATAAAATAAGAGTAACCAATAAAGATTAACAAGATTTGGAAAGAGCTCCCTAAGAAAGTCAGTAGTGCAACCAAAGGGAAGGAGTCAGTGATATCTAAAGAAATGGCTGCCTTAGAAATATAAGGGTTAGCAAGTGAGGGAGTCTGAGTGTTCACAGGACACTGTGGAGAATGATGAAATATTGCTGATACCAATATATTTTACCAAGAGACTGCAGCGTTTGAAGGAAAGCTGCATAGCCAGAATAAAGTACTGTGCAAAGGCAAAGTATATTTGCATTTTTCTAAAACTTATGAGAATCTACAGAAGACTTTTATGCATAGGAATGGTATATATCAGTATAACTATTGCTTGGGCCAGGAAGTATGGAGGGGAAGGTGAGGAAAGACTATGGCTGAATTAGAGAGGATGGTTTTCTGAGAAAAAGAAGAAGAAGAAGAAGAAGAAGAAGAAGAAGAAGAAGAAGAAGAAGAAGAAGAAGAAGAAGAAGAAGAAGAAGAAGAAGAGGGAGAGGGAGAGGGAGAGGGAGAGGGAGAGGGAGAGGGAGAGGGAGAGGGAGAGGGAGAGGGAGAGGGAGAGGGAGAGGGAGAGGGAGAGGGAGAGGGAGAGGGAGAGGGAGAGGGAGAGGGAGAGGGAGAGGGAGAGGGAGAGGGAGAGGGAGAGGGAGAGGGAGAGGGAGAAGGAGAAAGTAAATATTTACACCTGACGGACTGCAGTCTTTTTCTGTGTCCTGACAGAGTGACAAAAGAGAGTGCAGGATTTCTAGTCTCTCCTCATGAGGACACTAATTCCACTGATACTTCATCTTTATGCCCTTATCTAAAAGCCAATTATCTTGCAAGCCCTAGCAACAAATGCCATCATACTAATGAGGATTTAACCTAGGAATTTGTAGAGGACACAATTCTGTCTGCATCAAGTAGCAAAGGTTTTATATTAATTATATGTCCCATGATTAAAATATAAATACATCTTTCAAACCTGATCTATATTTACAGATAAACCTAATGTCTAGGTCAAAGTTTTTTTAAACTAGGTTATATGGAGTCTATAACCAAATGTGAAGGTCCTGAAAAATTTGGCCACAATGGAAGATATCTAACATATAACACCCAAGAAGAAATTGAAAATCAAATACATAATAAATTCAAGTTGTTTCTGGCTGGGCTCACCCATATAGTATCACATAATTTCACCATGGCCTTGATCTGAAAATAGAAACATATGCACATCTCACTGCACATGCCATGACAACACATAGTGCCAACTAAGGCCACTGAAACGTCTTGGCAGAGATTAGACACTATGGTATGCTATGAATTATAGTGTTTTCACTGTACATGCAAAGATATCTGCTCATGTAGAAAGAATTGTTTAAGTATGTAAAAGGAAGACATGTTTTCCTGACATCATTCCTCAACATGTAAGTGTATCAAATTAGTATATCCCTGAACTGTGTTATTAGTAGGTTGGATTTATTTTTAAATTATAGTTTGAGTGGTTAACTTGAGTTTCATCTTAAAAATCATTAAATGGACAGGCATGGGAGCATATACCTTCAATCCCAACTCTCAGGAGGCAGATGAGACTGGAAAGACCCTGTCACAAAACAAACAAAAGTCTCATTAAAGGAATTTCATGCATACAATGAACAATATACTCTGCCATTTTATTGTATGTGTTTATGTGAACTGGTGTCACCAGTATTGGCAATTACAAAATAAAATATCAATTAACTCTGAAAACATGGAATATTCCCTATGTCCAGCATTATGAATATTGGTCAAATAATTCTTTATGCAAACATGTGGTCACTTGGTTAAGAGAGACACAGCAGCTTCCACTGGATTAAATATTCCTAAAACTAATACTGACAGTTGCAATTCGCATGTTACTGAACATATTATACATTATTCACATTAGTTCTGAAATACTGAAAACTTGTTAAGAGTTACCTAGACTTTTAATTTAGCCCTTAGTTCCAAAATAAAATCTTCAGTTGATCCTTACAATAATCATGACAGAAATCAGCTGAGCATCTGCTGTTGCTGAAGCACAATGAGAACCACCAAATTTGTAGCATTAAGAGATAAAGTTGTAATCCTAGATACAATTTTTATATCTCTAAAACACTACTATCTCTAATACACTGCTATGTGCATCTCAATAATAATGATAAAATTATTGGTCAACCTTCTCATTTCTATGTAAAAATGTATTACCAGGCAAAATTATGTTCATATTTCTTTGTTTAGTTTTATTTAGTAACTAAAAAGTATAGGTGTGAAGAATACATGTTTTAAAGCAGGAGAATATACTATCTGCCTTTATACTTCTGATTTTTTTCTACTGTTATAAGCCCAAGTCTAGAATTTTAACTGAGTTTGATAATAGCCACTTCCCTTCATTTATGTAATTAAAATATATACTTTCTTCTGACATTAAATTTTAATTCTATTAGTTTTACCTGAGAAGAAGCAATCCTATAAATTTTGGGTGGGGTTATTGCTTTTTCTTAATGGAAGATGCATTTATTTGAAACAATAACAATAACAACCAAAAGCAGACATATCCACATGGATCAAGATTTAAAATGCATAATATTTATGTTTACCTTAACTTCTTGAATTAAAATAAGCATTATTTCACAGAAATTGTAAGAAGAACAGTAGTTTTCAGAGGCTGGGGAGAGAATGAAGAAGGAAGGATAGAAAAAGGAGGACTAGTAAATACTAAGTTGGAGTTCCATTGTGTTATCACATAATTTGTGTGGCTAATGATGATAATGCACTGTACTTCAGAAAGTTAAGGAAATATTTTTAATGTTCTCACAAATTGTACATTGAACATACTTAGAAAAATCATTTAGTGCCACATAAATGTGTGCAATTTTATTTTTATGTAGCAGTTAAAATAACTTTTAATTTAAAACTCCATCTTTATACTTTCCTTCAAAATTAATTATACTAACCTAAATTTTAGCCCCTATAAAATATTTTCTTTTCCTTAAACTTTCATTCTCTCATTAGAAAATATAAGGAATGGGCTGAAGATGTAGCTCAGTTGGTTGAGTGTTTAGCCTGCACAAGGTCTTGAGTTTGATTCACAGTGTGGCATTAAAAATAAAAAAGCCAAGTGTGGTGATGCACATCTATCATATCGCTATTTGGGAGGCAGACACAGGAGGATCAGAAGTTTAATGCCATCATTGGTACATAGCAAGTTTGAGGCCAGTTCCTGCTATGTTAGACCCTGCCTTGGAAAAAAAGAGAAAAAAAGAAAATATAAGTGATATAAGAAATATAAATAATTGGTTGAGGATATTATCATTGAGCTTCCTGCACTAAAACTCCAGGTTCAAAATAAGAAATAATTAATGCATATAATAATGTTATCCAAAATAAATCAATACAAAAATATTGTTTTTTAAAAGAAAATGCTTATTTCATCATATATATTTCTTTTCTTTTCATTATGTTGTATAAGATAAATAAATAAAATAAAATAAATAAAAGCTGTGAAATTAAATACTTCTGAAAATCCCAGGTGAAAATTATCCTTAGATGAAAGTTTGCCTCAGAATATAGTTAAGCTAATTAGGTAAGATTTTCTTTATGTAAAGCTTCAATCACTGCAATAGTTGACATCTCTGGTGTAGAGCATAATAAGAATTCTCAGGTTCCCTGTAATGAGAATTGTGCTTATTTTAATGGGTCTTTGAAAGACAGATGAGTCATTGTCCAACTCACAACTGTTTCCCTTGGGGCAAGCAACTGCCTGAAATATAAAGTGTCTATTGTAAGGGATGAAAATTGAAGAAATGGAGAATTCTACTGCAATATTCCAGCTTTGAATGCTATTAACATGCATTTCACTGTGATTTGTATGACAATGAATGTCATTTTTATATCTAAGTCATGGTCTCTCATAGGTTTGATGGTAGAATTATGTGATGGTAATCATTCACATAATGTGGTCACCCATGAAGCAAATGCCCAGCTCACCTAGATAAATGACCATCTTTCCAATGATGTTAATGATCAAACATTTGGACTCTTTTATCTTCAAAGAGAATAAAGCAAAACACAATGTTTGCAAGAGTATGTGACTACCAGTTCATACCCGAGAACTATGCTGGAATTCTAGGAAAAAAAAAAAAAGGAAGGGAGGGAGGAAGGGAAAGAGAAGAAAGGAATTTTAGAAGCCCTTGTTTTATTCTCTGAACAGCTAAAATTATTTTAGATGTCTACATACTCCTTGGAGTTTGAAGGACATGAATGAAAACATGAATTCTTTCATTCTGATCTCAAATTGTCAGAACAACTAATGAGTAGGAGACACAGAGAATAGGAAACCACCATGGATTCTTTTTGTTGTTTTTCTTCTTTTGTTTGTTTTTCAAGACAGAGGTTTTTTGTTGTTGTTGTTTTTGTTCTTGTTTTTTTTTTGTTTTGTTTTGTTTTTGTTTGTTTAGACCTGGCTGTCCGGGAACTCACTTTGTAGACCAGGTTGACCACAAACTCAGAGTTCCACTTGCCTCTGCCTCTGGAGATCTGCTGGGATTAAAGATGTGTGCTGCCACCACCACCACCTGGCTGCCACCATGAGTTCTTTTACCCAATTAATGCATATAAACTTCGACTAAGGAACATCAAACATATGTTCAAATGATGACTTTGGGTATCTTGCCAGCAAGATGTTTCTGTTTGATATTGATTGGCACAGAAGTCACTAGTATCCTCAAACTAGTTGAACTCTCTTGAGAATGTTGCTGGTCGTAGATTACATCTTGTGAAACTTTGGACTCTACTGAGTTGAGGAGTGAGCTTCATGAGTTTTCAAACATAGAAAAACACTGATAAGTTTTTGATCATTTATGGACATCTTCAACATAGTATGGGAAGATTAGTGGAATGGGGGTTTTGCCCTTCCAACTAGACAAGACAAAAATTGAGTTACTCTTTCTTCTTCACCGGGCATTCTAAATTCCCCTCATTCTTTATCAGCACTTCATCAGGTCCAGAAGGCTGATTTACCTGCAGATCTTCATCTATAAAGTTGTTAAGATCTTAGCTCTTTTATCTTCTTAGGCCATGTTTGCTGCCACTGTTCATTCCACACCCATAAACAATCATTCAAACGTGAAAACTCATGTCAGGCAATCTCATAGGTCTCTACCATGACTTCATAGAAACAAATACATTTTTTTTTTCTGATAATCATCACTATCATTTGTTGAATTATGTGTGACCAACACAATATAATGTCTACTCAAAGCATTCATATGCATAATTTGGAAGAGAGAGGCCACAGTAAAGTAGTCTGGACTTGTCCCTGTAATTAAAAGGTGTTCTGGGAAGTGAACCTAGAGCCATCCATGGGCCCAGTGCTTCTATCAGAAAGTAGTTTGTTTTTTCTCACTCAAAATTATGACAATGTGCTAATATCCAGCTTATGACTGCCCATGTTCACCCAGGAGTAGGTGTTTAGTCTCTTTGGGGACACAATGATACGTCTAAAAGCAAGTCTACTGGAAGAATTCCAGTACTGTGGATAATATTGCCTTGCTTGAAAATCACAGTGCATTGTACTATGTGCAGGATGTGACAGGAACTCCAGGGTCCTTATCTATATAGCCTCCAGCAAGATGGAATTTTCAGAATAATACAATCCCAGTGGCACCTTAACTTAAACCTAGACCTGTCTCATAGCTCTTTCTTACTCTGAGTTCCACATGAAACTTAAAATCATCTAACATGTAGATGAAGTAGAACTGTGAAATGTAGTGTATCCTATAAAATCCAGTGACTCCTCTCAGTTATAGGGAATATACAGTTTACAGCTTCCTTTCAAATATTGACAAACATTATGAAAAATTGTTGTTTACAGCATGATATTTGAAAATATATGGTGATTGTGGGATGATTTAACACAGCCTTAAAAATCTCCAGCAAATTATCTTTGTGATAATTTGCTGGAGATTTTAAGGTATAATATATTGTTATCTACCATTTACTAAAGTCCCATGGCGTGCAGTATATCTCAAGAAGTTATTCTATTGTATTTTCTACTTGTACAGATTTAAAATGTTTACATTCAACAAGTGGATAAAATCATGTTCCACATGCCTTTGTGTGCCTGGCTTATTTCGTTCAGCATGGTATTCTCCAGTTTTATTCACATTGTCACCAGTGATAAGATTTTCTTCTTTAAGAATGATTATGAACTTACATTGTACATATCCTACTTTATCCATGTGGGTGTTTAGCTTAATGCCATATTTTGGCAATTGTGAAAAGTGGTATAGTAAATATGAGAGTGTAAATGTCTCTCAGAAAAACTGATTTTATTTCACTGACATATATATCCAATAATGAGACTGCTTGATCATATGGTAATTCCCTTTTAATTGTTGAAATAATCTGTTATTTATTTTCCATAATAGCTCTTTAAATTTACAGGGAAGTTCAGCATTATCCAGAATATTAAACAATATAAAACAATCACCAATCGGTATATCAGCATTTCATTTAAATGTGTTTCCTGGTAGATGAGGAACCCATACTTCATCCATATAGCCTCCATCTGCACAGAGAGGGTGGAGGAAAGGAAGAAAGGAGGGAGGGAAAGAGAGAGAGAGAGAGAGAGAGAGAGAGAGAGAGAGAGAGAGAGAGAGAGAGAGAGAACATGAGGACTCCTCCTTCTCAGAGTGAATATACCAGAATCTCTACTTCACATACAGAAAGTCACCTTGGAACCTGGTTACATTGATATCAACTTTAAAAATTTTGAAATTATCATGATTTGAGGCATTTGTCAAAGAGGTCCACCATGTCCTAACCACCATCCAGCAGAAAATCATGGTGGAGAGATGCTTGAAGAGACCACAGTTTTCAATGTTTTTATAAGAAAACTGTGCACTGCAAACAAAAAGCCATATAAGCAGAAATGAATTCCCAACTACAAGCAGAGAAATAGTCAAGAGACAGGAGTCCTTATAAAACAAATGATAAAATAAGTCTATCAAGTACTAAGTATGCAGAGGTATACATTTCTTCATGTACCTAACCAATTCTCTCATGACCACCCAAGTGAGGATGTTGGGTAGGAACTTCAGAGCTTACCACTTCTTGCTCATCATTCCCATTAACATGATGTCATTAATAGCACCAATGTCCTGTCCTGCAAAATGTTGAAAGAATAAAACCCTGTCTTTTGAGCATGGCTGTGAATAAACAAATAACAGAGAAATGAACTGCTTCTGAGAAATCCTTGCTAAGTTAAAGAGAACACCTTCACCAGTTTGCTGTTTCCAGGTTACATACCAGAAATGTCATTAATTTCTTCTAGTAAAAATACAACATCCAGAACTGTGGTGGAAGCTGTGGCTATTCATATTATTCATTAAATTTATCCTTGTCATCCACTACCTGCCAGAGAATTTCACCATTTATTTCAATGATACACTTGGGAACTCAGAAAATACCCATCAGATTTTTGCTACCTGACTGAGAACTCTGTTATTACTTTATCCACAAGTGTTCCTTCTCCAATAAGGTTCTACAATAGCACTTTGGTCCTGTAGGCATCAGGAAAAACTTGGACTGAAGCCTGAAAATTTGAGACACAGGAGTATTTTCCCTGCCTAAAAACATGTATCTGAGTAAAGAGCTGCTCTCTATGGGGCTGAAAATTTACCTTGTTTCAAAAACTAGACAAGGAAGTATGCATATCACTTGGAATAGTGTACTGCAGCCTTCTACAGACTCATTATTTCACTCTTTTATCAGGTCTAATAAGAAATATCCTACTTGGTTACTCATGTCTGTTGCTGATGGGTATCATATTGTACTGGCCTTTTCCATGACACATATACATAGTCATTCTGACTGTAGCCATTTTGTTTCTGATGGTCAGGTGCTGCTTTGCTATTACATTCTTCTACCATCCCAACTGCTACTGCTACTCACCTGTTTCTAAGGCAACCACAGCAAACCTTCCCTGGTGGACCAAGACTACAGAGAAAAGTCTGACTGAGCCCGAAGTGACTTAGTCACCCCCTCACAAGCACAGTTTTTGTTTCTGTTGAATGGAAGTTCTTCTTTGCCACCCTGAAGAGTAACTTTTGAGATTTTGCTTCTTACAGTAGAGACACCTTAGTACAACCTTTAGAAATATTCTCTTTTTTTTTTCCTTAGAAGTACAGAATTTCTTAGCCAGTGACTATCAGCTGCTGGTGCAATGGTCTTGGGAAAAAAAAGTACAAATTTAATAGAAGGCGATTTTTATCAGGTAGGAAACACCTTATTTGTGAAATATAATTTTGAAGCAAGGGAAAATCATTATCTTCAAGCATTGTGGCAATGAATTCTGCAGAAAAATATTGCACTGATGCATGATTGGAGCTTCTTAGACTAGCTGCCTACATATCCCTATCTAAAGTCTAACTTCTCTGTAGACTAAATTTAAAGGAAGGGATTAGTTGGCACAATTACCCATCTGTCTTGTGGCAGCATGTGCAGGAGAGAGTTGCCCTCCCTCACACACCTCACCTACTGCCCATCAACGCTTGGGCAGGTAGGAGAGCTGGACCTCTGGTCATAAAGAGGGAAAAGAGAGCCAGCCCTGAAGTTGTAAAAATGGCAGAGCTATCCACATTAATCATCTGGCAGACAAACCCTACAGCTGCCCAGGCCCAGACCCAGGGTTGTAACTTGGCCTGCCCCAACATCCACCCCATCTACAATCTGCAGGAGCATTTGAAGGAACCAGACCCACAGATTCAAAGCTGCAGGATCTCCACAACACAAGGCAACAACAGGACACCCAGGAAGAGTCTGAGTGAGGATCTCTCAACAATAGTGTAGTAGAAACCAGAGGCCTCCAACCAGATCGATGACTCTTTGCAATGAATTCTTACGAGTAAAGATATAAGGATAAATGGGGGATAAATGGGTTTACAGCATGACTCACTGTATCACAGTGCAGCTTCCATAACGAGATATTTTAATTTTTTTCTATTTTATTTTTTTTCCTTTTTCTCTTAAATTTTGTTTTATTTGGGGGGTGGTAGGGGTGGAGGACAGATGTGAAGAGATGGGGACATGAATGGGATCAAAATACATGATGTAAAAGACACGATAGATAGATGATAGATAGATAGATAGATAGATAGATAGATAGATAGATAGATAGATAGATAGATAGATAGAAAGATAGATAACAATAGATTAGTTGGTTCTGCCCTGAAGCCTCAATTACCAATTTTCAGTTCATCCAGACTTCCAACTTTGAGGGATGAGAGTTCCTACAAATTCAGACAGGAAATCTTTCACTTTGGGCTTTGAATTGTGATGCCAGACTGCACTGACACCTATTGTTTTGCCTATTCAAAGGAATAGCACACAATAACATCCAGTCACCTACATCTACAGCACATATGTTACTTTTCCTCCACAGAGATATCACACATACCATCACATCCCTTTCCACATTATCCTACCCCACTTTGTCACAAATGAGAATCTCAGTAGGTGCTTTACAGCGGCAAGCTGCCATACTACCAATACTTGACATATATCACTGAAAGTTTTCATTGACAACTAGTCAGCAAAAGATCTAATATAAAAGACCTATGTGTTATTGTTTGAATTTTAAATGTCTCCACAGGCTCATATTTTGAACTTGTACCTAAACTAATAGTGCTACTTAGGGAACCCAAGGAAATTACAGGAGATGCAGGCAAGCTAGCCGAAGTGGGTCCTGTGACTAGATCTATGAATGTTACAACTAGCCCCTGTTCCTCCCTTGCTCTCTGTTTCTGGGTCTGCATGATGTGAAATAATTCTAACATAGACTGCCACTATCGTGGCTTCCACACCATGATGAACTAAAAGCCTAGAAAACTGAAAGTCAAGGTAAACTATTCTTCCCCTAAGTTGGTTTTTATGAAACACTTTGGTCACAGACACTAAAGTAAGGAGTATTCTACCCTAAAAGTTTACTTGTCCTACCAATCATTTTCAATTAAATTGCCTGAAATGAAAAAGCCTGAGACTAGAATTCAAGTTGATGTTAGCAAATGCAGGATCAGGGACAAAGCAGGATGTCATAGACGAAGGGACCAGGCATAGATGTCGTCTTGGCTTTAGTCTAACCTCACAGGAAGCTTTGAAACATGGGTATGACCATGGTTTTCATATTACTATGAGACAAGGTAGCCTCATAAAATCAATCAAATCATAGGGCCTCTGCTGTGTCCTCTAATTTTGTCCAATTTGAGTTCGTTTCAAGCAAAACTTCCACAATCCACTGGTAAGGCCAAGTAGGCTTGGAGTTTCCTCTATAAGGAAGAAACTCTTGATAAGAAGGTAAAGTTGCCTTGATGTATGCAGGCTGCACTAAAAAGGTTCTGTAGACTGTATAGCAAATTTTCCCACCTGCCTGGAGCATGGGAAGTCTACAGCCAAAGTGACAACAGATTCAGTATTTTCCAGTCAAATGCACGTGTGAGTCTCATACATGATGATCTCTAGATCTTTTCTGTGTACAGAAAAGGCAGAACTGCTTTCTGGGGCCTTTTGTGAGAGCACTAATTCCATACATAAAGAGAGTCCCCAGAACCTGCCTACCTTCCAAGCTTTCCTCTCCTAACATCATAATTTTGGTGATCAGAAATTTTTATAATACGTCTATTAATTCTTTGAGAATTCCGTAGATTGTATTTTAGTTTATTTATCCATTTATCTCCCAACTCCTTCAGGATTCACCCCCACCTCCCTACCCACCCAACTTTCTGTCAATTTTTTAACCTGTAGAGTCCAATTTGTGCTGACAAAAAATATACAAAGTTAAAGGTTTAGATTCAGGCATTCAGACCACAGCATTATTTTGCACATATAGCAATTCATCTTTTCATGATTGTTATACACATTTGTTTTTATCAAAGAAAGATATCTTTAAATTAACTTTACTGTTATTACTAAAGAATATTTTCTTTTTGATATTTTTTCCTTTGTGTAGATTTCTTTCTTACTGATTCTGATTACTGCTCATTATTAGGGTCTTATTTCTCTTTCCTTTAAGTGTGTTTTTTTTCTCTCACTTCTTTGGAATTTATCCTTATGTTATTGATTTCCAGTCTTACATTTAATATCCTTCTAAGCATTGCCTTAGGTATTTCCCACAAATACAGGATGGGCTTTGGTGGGGCAGGCTTATCTTCCTAACACTCAGGATGCCAAGGCAAGAGGATCATAACTCTCAGAACTGCTTTGGCTACAAGGAGACCCTTTTTTCAATAGGTAAATAAATAAATCCTCAGAGTTGTAGTATATTTCTTTAAATAACTGTTTCAAAATCTAAAATTTTATTGTGATTTCAAATTTTATCTGAATGCTGCTTAGAAGTACACTATTGGTTGATTGTCAAGCATTTTTAAAAAAAGTTTATTTTGCTCTTAAATTTGAGAAGTATAACTCTGTTTCATTACAATTATAGTCAGGAAACAATTATTTCAGTCATTATAGTGTTTGTGATATGGCTTGTGTGCACTTACAAAGAATGTGTATAGGTTGTCTGTGTGCAGTTTCCACACAGTTCAAGTAACTTCAGGGCTTAAGTCAGACAGACTTTCACCATCTTCTAAACATTCGTCCAAACAGCAGTAACATGTTTTGGGTTTGGTGTTGTTGTTTTACAGTTATTTGAGATGTTTACATAAATTTCATACCTATTGTGAATTCATGTGTTTGTTTTAAATATGATCCAATTTTTGCTTTAGTCATCATATAGCTATGTAATCGTGTTCATATAAATTTTGAATTATGATCCTTCTACAGAAAATACATGTATCTTCTTCATGAAGCATTCTTCTTATCCTTCTTATCTGTATTAATCTTTTCTTAGAATCTATTGTAGTATTAGTATATCCATATAAGCCATATTTTTAGGGAGACTCATGTTGCTTGATATATGATTTACCATTATTAAACATTCAACTCTATTGGCCTTCATTTTTTCAGTGTTTATCTTATAAGTCTCAAATTAAAGTATCATAAGGAATTCTCAGTTTGATTTCTAAATGATCTTTAAGACAGTGGTAATCACCTAATTGGAATACTTAGTATATTCATATTTACTGTAATTATTTATATATAACTTGATTATATTTATTATCTTATTATATGCTTATCTCTTATCAACATAATTTTATGCTCCTTTCCCCTCCTTTATTCTTTAAAAACAATAATTAATTAATTAATTGTTAACTATTAATTTTTAAATTAATTTGTTAATTCTTTGAGAATGCCATACAATGTGCTTTGGACAGAATCACTTGCTTCCTGGCAACTAGTCCACTAATAATCACCTTATCCTGTCCCTTTCTTCCCAACCTTGAGATGACTCTTTGGTTTCCTTTCCGCATTGACTTCATATTTATTGGTCAGATAATCTCATGAGAGTGGAGCCTCTGGAATGTTGTCTGCTAACCAGCAGGTCACATCACCGAGGAAAAGTGACCCTTCCACTCCTGGAAGGCCTCAAATGCCTACAGCTCCTCAGCTACTGGTGGGTTGCTGTTACTACTTTCCCCTCCGTGTACGCCAGATTTTCTTTGTCTAGAGTTTTCAGACCTTGTGCATGCTGTCAAATTCTTGGTGACTTTTTACTTTTAGCTGCACAGTTGAGTTCAGAAAACAGTTTCCTTGAAATGATTCACCATATATAGCTATTACAATCTTTTTTCCCCATTTGAATACTTGACTCCAGTTGATTGTCATGTTTCATGATGTTTAGTTGCTGCAATCTTGAAGGAAGAAGAATATCAATGGAGAGGGGGCAACTTTAAGGGTAAGAAATATCACCTACTTCCAGTTTATTTTCTCTGCTTTATGCTTGTGATTCAAGATGTGATCCCACAGCCTCCTCTTCCTTTTGCCATTCCTGCTGCTGGAGGCCATCCCTTCTCACCACAACACACTCATCCCTCTGGAATTAGAAGCCCAAATAAAGTCTCTCTTCTATGGGTTGCTTTGGTCACGATGATTTATGACAGCAAAAGAAAAGGAACAAGTATAGGCATGCACCCAAAGGACTCCACATATCTTACAAAGATACTGGCTCTTCCATGTTCACTGCTGCCCTAGTCACAATAGTCAGGGCAAAGAGCCTAGGTGTCCATCAACTGATGAATGTGTGATAAAAGTGTGTCACATGTATATAATGGGATATTATCCAGTTCTTAAGAAAAGATGAAATTATAAAATCTATAGGTAAATAGAAAGGACTAGAAACAATCATTCTGAGTGAGGTAACATAAACACAAAAGATAAACACTACAAATTGTCTCTCATATGTAGATGTGAGCTATGTTTCTTTATATCTGTGTATTTCATTTTGAATGCCCCTAAAAGTTAGGAAACTAGTTAAGAGGCCATGAAGGAGAAGGGATCTTTCAAGGGAGGTAACACAGAATACAATGATAAAAAAAATGGGAAGGTTTAGTGTAATAGGAATGATTAATAGGGATAAAGGAGCAGAGAGAAGGAATATACAGAGGACAGCTAACACTAAAGGCCTTTATTAAAAGCCATGTGAAAACCTATTACTATAGAAGCTTCCATGTATATAGAAAATTGCATATATATATTTTATATTATATATATATATATATAAAATTTTAAAAGCTACTTTATAATAGGTGAACAGTACCCCACTAGACAGCACATGCTAGCAAGTAATAACCCTGTACCCAGAATGGGCTGCCTTCTTTTCGATTGCTGGTCAGTACAATCCCACAGACACTCTTGATTACCCTCCATAACCTGAGGGTAAAACCCTATTGCTGAAGACACCACATACTGGATTTGTACTTGTTTTTTTTTTTAATTTTTTTTTTAAATTTTATATACCGACCACAGTCCACCCTCCCTCCCCTTCTCCTACCTCCCCTCACCCCATCCCCATCCACTCTTCATAAACCATAAGGCCTCCCTTGGGGAGTCAAAACAGGCTGGCATACCATGTTGGGGCAGGACCAAGGCCCTCCCACCTGCATCAAGGTTGAACAAGGCATCCCACCACAGAGAATGGACTCTAAAAAGCCAGTTCATGTACCCAGGATGAGTCCTGGTCCCACTGCCAGGAGTCCCACAAACAGATCAAGCCACACAACTATCACTCACATTCAGAGAGCCTAGTTCAGTCCTGTGCAGGTACCCCAGCTGTCAGTCCAGTGTCCGTGGGCCCCCACGAGCTGGGGTCAGCTGTCTATGTGGTTTTCCCCCCTCATGATCTTGACACCTCCCCCACCACCACCACCTTGCCCTTATAAAGCCTCCTCCCTCTCTTCAACTGAACTTCAAGAGATCAGCCTCATGTTTGGCTATAAATCTCTACATCTGCTTCCATTAGTTACTGGATATAGATTCTATGATGACAGTTAGGGTAGTCAGCAATCTGATTACAAGAGAAGGCTATCCAGGCACCCTCTCCAACATTACTAGGAGTTTTAGCTGGGGTTGTCCTTGTGGGTTTCTGGGTATTATCCAGCACCAGTTTTCTCCCTAACTCCATAATGGCTCCCTTGGCCAAGATATCTCTTTCATTGTTCTCCCTCTCTATCCCTCCCCCAACTCAGCCATCTCAATCCCTGTTCCCCTTCCCCATCCCCTCCCTTCTACCCTCACTTGTAACATGAATCTTAAATGGTCTTATTAATAAAAACAAACCTGGAGCAAGGTATTGAGGTGAATGCTAGAAGATCAGAGAAGCCTAACAGGCCACAGAAACCTCACCTTGCCAATTCCTCAGGTGATGCTGTTTCTTCAGACTGAAAACCTCTGTGTGTCCTCATCCGAATGGGTCTCAGCTGAACTGTTTCTCAAAAGCCTGGAGCTTAACCAGGTTTTAGTTCCTCATCCTCATGCCTTAAATACCTTTCTGCTTTCTGGCATCACTTCCTGGGATTAAAGGCTCTTGTTGCCATGCCTGGTCATTTCCAGTGTGGCTTTAAACTCACAGAGATCCGGATGGAGCTCTACCTCCCAGGTGATAGGACTAAAGGTGTGTGTGCCACCATTTTCTGGCCTCTATATCTAGTGGGTGTTATTTTCTCTGACGCCAGATAAGTTTATTAGGATGCACAATATTTTGGGGAACACAATACCACCACATTTCCCCTTTTTTGTCTAAAATTTAAAAAAGCTTATAACTAATACAAGAAAAACTATGTCCAATAAGTATATACAATATATAGTCAAGAGTTACATTAACAGTGTCTAGTTCTTTAAAATTTGACAGATTCGTATGGAAAACTCCATTAACATATAACAATGTCCAGTCCACTAACAATTGACAAATTCAGACAAGAAATTCCATTATATATATATATGTGTGTGTGTGTGTGTGTGTGTGTATACAATGTCCAGTCCAGTAACATTTGATAAACTCTGAAAAAAAAATTCATTGCTTATCCTATTTAAAACAAGTAGTTCCTTTTAAAAAGTAGATTCAATAATCTCCCTTTTATCTTATCATATCTATATTCTTTCTGTTCATAATAAATTCAATAATCTACCTTTTGTCATTTTTATATCTTCCCCTTTTTCTTTTAAGAGTAGATTCAATGATCTACCCATTTATCCTATTATTTCTTTATCTTTTTTCTCAGAGTAGATTCAATGATCTATCTCATATCTATATTCTCTTTTTTTCTTCTTTTTTTTTTAAACAAAAACTCTGAATCTAACCTCCTTGTTTATCTTTTTTCCTGACCATTAACAACTTGTAACCAACCATCATAAACAACGACAATATCCATAACTCATTAAACAACCAAAAACCTCTCGTCCTATCTCTTGGGAATGTGGGCATTGTTTTCTTAAAATTACTTCCTGTTTTTGGGGGGTGAAGACATCTTTAGGGAATCCTGAAAAGAAAATTTTTGGATTAATTGTCAAGTCCTGAGAGAGATAGTTGTATCATTTGTCCAGTATCTGCATAATGAGAAAGTGCAGGGCTTGTCTCAAGTCCTTGTTCAAGTAGTCTATGAACCTGGATCATCTCAGCTAGCCATCTCAAAATTGTCCTGAGCAGTGTGTAGTCCAAAGTCGATCTTTCCGTGGTGTTAATCAGCTTAATGGTTTTAGCATAGTCCAGGTGGAATCATCGTTGTGGGGTCCTGTCAGCTTTGTGAAGATTTCAAATTTACTGTTAGGTGTGGTCATGGTTCCCTTTAGATTTTCTTTTCTTTTCTTTTCTTTTCTTTTCTTTTTCTTTTTTTTTTTTTGTGTGTGTGTGTGTGTGTGTGTGTGTGTGTGTGTGTGTCCTCTGTACTTTGGAGCAACCACAGTCTTGGAACCATGAATGATCTTCCCCAGAAGAGAAAATCTTCACAGGAATTTCTACCCACCATTTGTCTTGCCAAACTTTTCCAAACTGACCTTTGCTGATGCTTTCTTGTAACATGATGGTCCTCTAAAGAAGCAGTAGTAAATCTTCATCCCCGGTAGCAGCATCACCACAGTCACCAATGATGATAAGAAGGAGCCAGCAACTCAGAGGAGCAACCATGGCCTCCATGGTACCACCACCGTTTGTGGCTTGGCCCCAGCTGAAGCTTCTTCTTAGCAAGCCTCCTAGGCTGGCCTCAAACTCGGGATCTTCCTGCCTCTGCCTCCTTCAGCAAATCTAACCAGTGTGCCACCACCACAACCAGCAACGTGTAGCTCGGGTCTGAGCAAGTAGCTTTTTCATGAATTCATACCACGAATGTTGGGTGCCAGATGTAACACAAATCTTAAATGGTCTTATTAATAAAAACAAACCTGGAGAAAGGTATTGGGGTGAATACTGGAAGATCAGAGAAGCAGAACAGGCTACAGCTATCTCACTTTGTCAATTCCTCAGGTGATGCTGTTTCTTCAGACTGAAAACCTCTGTGTGTCCTCATCTGAATGGGGCTCAGCTGAACTGTTTCTTAAAAGCCTGAAGCTTAACCAGGTTCTAGTTCCTCATCCTTATGCCTTAAATACCTTTCTGCTTTCTGGCATCACTTCCTGGGATTAAAGGCTCGTGTTGCCATGCCTGGCTGTTTCCAGTGTGGCTTTAAACTTACAGAGATCCGGATGGATCTCTGCCTCCCAAGTGATAGGATTAAAGGCATGTGTGCCATCATTTTCTCGCCCCTATATCTAGTGGCTGTTCTTTTCTCTGACCCCAGATTTTATTAGGATGCATAATATTTTGGGGAACACAATACTGCCACATTCACTCCTAGTTTACCCAGGAGATTTTAACTATTTCCCGTTCCTGGGGCAATCCATGTATGTTCCCCTTAGGGTCCGTCCTCCTTTTTACCTAGCTT
Organism: Peromyscus maniculatus bairdii; assembly: GCF_049852395.1. Lineage (NCBI taxonomy): Eukaryota > Metazoa > Chordata > Mammalia > Rodentia > Cricetidae > Peromyscus > Peromyscus maniculatus. The sequence goes on from NC_134853.1 coordinate 12,299,477, forward strand.
CTCTGAGGTTGTGAATTGTAGCCTGGTTATCCTTTGCTTTGAATCTAATATCCACTTATGAGTGAGTACATATCATGTTTGTCTTTCTGGGTCTGGGTTACCTCACTCGGGATGATTTTTTTCTAGTTCCATCCATTTGCCTACAAATTTCATGATGCCTGTGTTTTTTACTGCTGAATAGTACTCCATTGTGTAAATGCACCACATTTTCTTTAACCATTCTTTGGTTGAGGGGCATCTGGATTGTTTCTAGGTTCTGGCTATTATGAACATAGTTGAGTAAGTGTTTACAATGACAGTTACCTTTATTTCCTCATATGCTCCAATATAATTGACTGATTAATATTTGCTATAGGGTGAAGTAAAAAATGTGTATTGTTAATATATTACTTTATAAATTTGGGAAAATAAAACTATTAAATATAATTTGACCAAATTTTTTCAAGTAGAAATACCCTGGAATGTTTATGGAATAAATACTGAGAATGTTTATAAGAAAAATAATGAACTGTTCTGTGAAGAAGGTAGCTACAAGCATTCTTATTTTAACATCTGTGTGGTACTCAAGTAAAGGAACATACTGTTCATTATTCACATATATATTGTGTTTGTAAACATCTAGACTCTTTTATGTATGCTAATGTAAGAAATATGAACACTTCATATTGTACCATCATCCAGTCAATGCCTTGCCACTATTAGCTTGATTCTGTCCCTTGTACTGGCATTCATTTTGATATCACTGAAATGACAATTGGGTTTTAGTGTTGATTGACTCTTAGGAAAAGTTTGCTGCTCATAGTTCTCATGTTTCCCAGACAGTGGTTTACCTATCCACTGTAAAAAAAAGTGTTCTGAAAACAGCAAATATATATGGCTGAGAAATGGAAATAATGTATTCTGAAAAGTGTATGATGCCATAGGAACTTCACAGAGACATGAAGGCTCTAATAGCTGCAACATGACTTTAGATTTACTAATGACAGAAGAAAAAAACCACCATATTCATTCTTCCTGCTTTTTAAAGCCATTTCATACTCTATGTGACTTTGTATGTAAAAAGATTGACAAAGGAATATAGAAAAGGAACAGGGTAATCAGCAGCCTTCAGAGAACAGTTTATTGATGGCTATTCTTTGACACTTAGAAAACACATTGATCCTGATTGTATGTCAAGCAAGACAGTAAACATACAACCCTAACATGACAGAAGCCCTTCTTGATCATATTTCAGTGGAACATGGGCAATAAACTAGTAATCAAATGCAGGGACAAGATAATTATAGAAGGTGATACAACTAGGAGGTAGTAACACAGGATACTCTTTTCGATTTATCAGGGTTCATGACCTGAGTGCTACAGAGATAATGTTATTGTAAGCCATGTTTTTTGGGTAAAGTTAACATTTAATATAAAATATTAAAAATAAGGATTTTGCACTACAAAATTTCCAAGAAATTAGATTCAAGTTAGAAAAAACAAGAATTGCAAAGAACAAAGTTGTGAAGGGCCTAGGCTGCTCTTGGAACTAGAAGCAGGCCCAATTAAACAAAAATAGATTAGGTTAATACCTCTGAGTAGAAAAACAAATCTCAGGGCTGTGTTGAATATCATATTTTGAATAGAGAAGAGTTTCATTAAGCGGAAAATATATTAGTCTACACACACCTTTTCTCATTTAAAATATGCCATATTGAGATTTTCAAATATGTTCAATGAGGCAAAATAAGCAAGACACAAAACTGCATTATCCTTCTTCAGTTACATATAAAATCTTTTAAGTAACACAAGAGAGACTGACATCTCCTAAGGAAAATTAGTCAACAGGGAAAAGAAGTGGGAGGTATATATTATTTTCTACACTAATAGTCCATACTTTATCATGGTGTCTCATGCACTTAGATTGTATTACACTAAAACAACTTGATAGAAAATTTAAGGGTTTGTTTTCTGGCTCTTAAAATCTTCCTTTCCCCTCATCTGCAATTTTCTCTGACATAGGTATAAGAACTATGATGTAGCTGTATCCATTGGTTCTTGGTTCTCAATGGTCTAATGATTTCTCATTGTGTCCAGTTGTGATTTTCTTTCATGCATCCATTTGTTGTAAAGAGAAGCTTCTGTGATGGGGGTAGTACCTACATTTATATATGTGTATAAGAAGATAATTTGGTAAATTTTAAAATCCAAACTCTTCACTATTTTCTAAATGTTTCACAACAAGGGGCTGATCCGATCAACCTTAATTTGTTCTTATTTCCATTGGTATTTCTGAACATAAAAAAAAATGTAGCAGAAATGTTTACAGTATAATAAGGCACAGACATAATTTCCCCTTTCAAAAACATACCTTCCTATGAAGCATCCTTTGTAAATTTCATGGTAATTTACTACTTTTCAAAAATCCAGTTAGCTAGTGGCTATAAAATACTAGCTGGAATAGAAACAAATCAAGAAAATCCTAAGTCTCTTGCCTGGCCCATATAGGAAAACAAAGTATAGCTAGATAATTTCCATATCTGCCATTCATCAAGTATTAACAATTACTAACATGAACCAACTTTGTATTAGGCATTAGGAGATCAAAGATGAATTCCAGGAGGAAAGGGATATATTTCCCCAGTGTTCTGTACTTCCACACTTGTACTGTTTTGAATGGACAATAGAAAATACCAACTTTCAGACTGAAAACTAAAGAGGCAAATAGTCAAATTAACTTCATAGTTTCTTCTCTCCCTCTCTGGAATGGAGATACAATAAAATTTTCACTTTGTGACTACTGTGTTACTTGAATAAAAAGATGTATTTTTATATTGGCCAACTTCAGAATGGTAGAATATATCCCTACAGAATGATACAATGGCAAGGTATAGAATGGCCAGACAAAGGCTATGCACTAGGGTTGACCTGTATACTGTGGACTGCTTGTGATAATATATATAAGAAAAAAAGCTATAGTGATAAATTTGTCTAATTTCCATCTAATTATCTGCAATTGTTTGGTGTAGCAGTGTAATTATATCACAACATAGGATCCTTACATCAAAGAAAGAGAGAGTAGAATGAAAGGAATATGCTGAGATATAACTATGGAAATCAGAAAATGCTATAATAACACCATAACTGAGTCTTCCAAAGAAAGACATTAGCTTGCACTTAAAGAAATGAAGATAAGTTTCATAGAAGTCAAGAAATATTTATCTGTGTCTTTAAGGACAGATGTTTTAGATATAAAAGGATATAACTCACAACTTTAGTCAAAACATTTCTTTTTTCATTGCATAGTAGTTACTGTAAAAGCTCATAGCTCATCAAAGTGCTGAGAACAAGAGACTATTGAATTCTCAGACCTGAATGGGACATCCATATCATCCCCTACAAGGCATATGGAATATCATAGAAGAGGTTATTAAAAGAATGTTAAAGCTAGAAAAAAGTGGCATGCTGTAAAAAGTGGTCTTAAGGGTGCATCACAGTCACTGCGAACTTGAGTTTACAGAAACTGAGGTTATCTTGCATAAATTTACAAAATATCCTGTCTGTCAAAATTCTGTCAAGGGCAGCCGGGCAGTGGTGGCACATGCCTTTAATCCCAGCACTTGGGAGGCTTAGCCAGGCGGATCTCTGTGAGTTCAAGGCCAGCCTGAGCTACCAAGTGAGTTCCAGGAAAGGCACAAAGCTACTCAGAGAAACCCTGTCTCAAACAAACAAACAAAAAATTCTGTCAAGGGAAAGTAGGGGTTCATGATGCCCTACCCTTCTCTGTGGTTATATAGACAGTTATGCTTATTTGCAGAAGAGCAATGTTTTCTTCAGTGGTGCAGCCACCAATAAGCTCCCCATGCTCCTGTAAATAACCCATCACCTACACTCATGCAAGCAACCCTAATAACCCTAATAATCCTAATTTAGCTTATTGTTCATCAAAACCAAGATAAGATGACAAAAAAGAAAAAGGATTGGTTGGGAATAGAAAGGGTATAATCAAGGGCAGTGATAGGAAACAAGAGAGGGTAATAAAGTGCTACTGTGGTCAAATGCATTATATACAGATAGGAAGTGAACAGAAACCTATTATATATTTTATAATTATATTAAAAATTAAGTGATAAAGTAAGATAATAATATTTTGGATACAGGAAACTATGCAAAACCATCCAACTTACCAAAGTTTTGGTAAGACTTGCCCCAGAGGGAGAGTATTAGGATACTCACTGAGGCTGTCATTTGGGCATATGAGGGAAGAATGGTAAGGTCATCAGTTGGGTGAGATTCCAATTGCAATATGTGTGTTGACTATTTTCCTCTCAGTAATATGGAGCCAGGGATACTCAGAAACTAGAGATGATTACAATCAGATTTGGTTTTCAGAAAAGTTAACATTGATCATAATGAGAAAAACAAATGGGTACAAAGGGAAGAAACATGGGAGCAGAACAAGATTTAGGTTTATGGTTGGGATGTTTCTTGAATAAAAGGCATTAGTTATTAAAAAGTCAGTCATAGCTCTCTTTCTTGGTTATTGTATATTTAATATTTAGAAAACACTATAATATTAAATTATCAGAAGTAAACAATATAAATGAAAATTTAGTATTTGTACACTGTGTACATATTTGTATGAATATATATACATATATACATATAAATATGGATGTTACATGTATATATATATATGGATTTATGTAGAGAAAAAGGTAGGTATAATTACATAACTATATCTATGTCTAGATGTAGATGTTATTAATCAATTTCCAGAATATACATATAGTATACATATATATTATATAATCAATTTAATAATATTTCTGTCCAAGTATTCTAAGAGAATACCAATTACTTAAGACCAAATTATACTTTCCAATTATACAGGTGAATGAATTCAACTCAAGACATCAAAGCATTAAAAAATGTTTTTACAACATACCCTGCTAGCTCTGATTGGACCAAGAGGTAAGTCTTTGTTCTCCTAGCTGATCACCTCAGCCTCTAGGCTTTAGGCCCAGGAGCACAACCAATGCCCCTATGCCCCCAGCCATAGCAGTACCAGTTGCAGGTCAGCAGGCAGAACTCTTGTAGGCAGGCCAGACTATCATATTTTCCCACCAGACCCTGTAACCTACAAGCCCCAACCCATCCCCCAAACCCAACCATCCCCTGAAATCACAGCTGCTCCCAGAGACACAGACTCCACCAGCTCCAAGTGGACCAAGACACTCCACCAGATGCGAGTGGACTAAGAGCTCTGAGTGGACCAAGAGCTCCCATTGGAACAAGAGTTCCAACTGGACCTAAAGAGGCTCCCTTAAACACACACACACTATTTGTACAGATTGGAGGAAGAGATGGATAGATACCAGTGCAAAAATACATTCAACAGCATAAGGAGCAATATAGTATCACCAGAACCTAGTGATTCTACATCACTAAGACCTGAAAATCCCAATTCAGAAGAAGCAGAAAAAAAATCAACCTTCAAAATGACTTGAAGATGATATATGCCTTTAAAGAAGAAATGAAAAATTCCCTTGAAGAAATTGAGGAAAAGACAAACAAAAAATGGAAGAAATCAATAAATCCCTTAAAGAAAACCAAGATAAAGCAATCAAACAAGTGAAGGGAAGAGTTGAAGACTTGAAAACTGCAATAGTAGCAACAAAGGAGACATAAACTGAGAGAATGCTGGAAATGGAAATTAGAGTAAATGAACAGGAACTACTGTTGTAAGCATAACCAACAGAATACAAGAGATGGAAGAGAGAATCTCTGGCATTGAACATATGATAGAGGAAATAGATTCACTAGTCAAAGAAAACATTAAAGCCAATAAAGTCACAACACAAAATGTCCAAGAAATCTGGGACACCATCAAAAGCCCAAACCTAAGAATAATAGGGATAGAAGAAGGAGAATAATACCAGCTCAAAGGCACAGAGAATATATTCAATAAAATCATAGAAGAAAACTTTCCCACCATAATGAAGGAAATGCTTATGAGGATACAAGAGCTTACAGAATACCAAATAGACTGGATCCAAAAAAAAGTCCCCTTGACACATAATAATCAAACCACTAAACATACAGAATAAAGGAAAAAGGACACTAAGAAATCATGGATGCCAACCCAGACTATTATACCCTGCAAAACTATCAATAACTATAGACAAAGTAAACAAAATATTCCATGATAAAACCAGATTTAAACAATACCTATTGAAGAATCCAACCCTATAGAAAGCATTAGAATGAAAAAATCTAACATAAGAAATTTAGATACACTGATGAAAACACAGGCAATAGATAATCTCATACCCATACCACCAAATACCAAAGAAGGGAAACACACAACACTATCACCAAAAAATAACAGAAATTAACAATCACTTGTCATTAATATCCCTTAATATCAATGGACTCAATTTGCCTATAAAAAGATACAGAATAACACAATGGATAAGAAAACACTATGAATCCTTCTGCTGCATACAAGAAACACACCTCAACTTCAAAGGCAGTCACCACCTCAGAGAAAAAGGCTGGGAAAAGACTTTTAAATCAAATGGACCCAAGAAACAAGGTGGTGTAGATATCCTAATATCTAACAATAGAGGCTTCAAACTAAAATCAATTGAAAGAGATCAGGAAGGACATTACATATTCATCAAAAGAAAAATCCAACAAGATGAAATCTCAATCCTGAACATGTATGCCCCAAATACAAGGGTACCCACATCTGTAAAAGAATTATTACTAAAGCTTAAATCACACATCAAACCCCATACTTAAATAATAGGAGACTTTAACACCGCATTCTCACCAATAGACAGGTCTGCCAGACAGAAATTTAACAGAGAAATAGGGACCTAACATATATTATGACTCAAATGGACTTAATAGATATTTACAGAACATTCCATCCTAACACAAAAGACTATACCTTCTCCTCAGCACACCATGGAACTTTCTCTAAAATCAACCACATACTCAGTCACAAAGCAAATCTCAACAAATACAAAAAAAATTGGAATAATCTCCTGTATTTTATCAGACTACCATGGCTTAAAGTTAGATTTCAACATCAACAAAAATTACAGAAAGCCTACAATCTCATGGAAATTGAATAATGCTCAACTGAATCATCAATGGGTCAAGGAAGAAATAAAAAAGAAACAAAAGATATCCTATAATTCAATGAAAATGAATGTACAACATACCCAAACTTATGGGACACTATGAAAGCAGTGCTAAGAGGAAAATTCATAGCGCTAAATGCCCACATAAAGAAGTTGAAGGAATCACACACTAGTGGCTTAACAGCACACCTGAAAGCTCTAGAACAAAAAGAAGCAAATTCATCCAGAAGGAATAGACATCAAAAAATAATCAATTGAGGGCTGAAGTCAATAAAATAGAAACAAAGAGAACAATACAAAGAATCAATGAAGCAAAGAGTCGTTTCATTGAGAAACTCAATAAGATAGACAAGCCCTTATCCAACCTAACTAAAAAACAGAGAGAGACCATCCAAATTAACAAAATCAGAAATGAAAAGGGAGACATAGCAATAGACAAAGAGAAAAATCTAGAGAATCATCAGGTCATACTTCAAAAATCTGTACAAAATTGGAAAAATCTAATAGTAATGGACAATGTTCTAGATAGGTATGACATACTAATGTGAGTTCAACACCTGATAAACAATTTAAATTGTGCAATAACCCCTAAGGAAATTGAAACAGTCATTAAAAGTCTCCCAACCAAAAATGCCCAAGAGCAGATGGCTTTAGCACAGAATTCTACCAAATTTTCAAAGAAGAGCTAATGCCAACACTCTTCAAATTTTTCCACACAATACAAATAGAAGGAACATTACCAAACTCCTTTTATGAGGCTTTAGTTACCCTGATACACAAACCACATAAAGATGCAACAAAGAAAGAGAATTACAGACCAGTCTCCCTCAGAAACATTGATGGAAAAATATTCAATAAAATATTGACAAACTGAATACAATAACACATAAAATAATTATCCATGATGATGAATTAGCCTTCATCCTAGAGATGCAAGGATGGTTCAACATATGAAAATCTGTCAATTTAATACACCATATAAAAAAACATATGATCATCTCATTAGATGCTGAAAAATCCTTTGACAAAATTCAACACCCTTTCATGATAAAGGTCTTGGAGAGATCAAGATTACAAGGAACATACCCAAGCATAATAAAAGCAATTTACAGGAAGCTGACAGCCAACATCAAATTAAATGAAGAGAAACTCAAAGGAATTCCACCTAAATCAGGAACAAGACAAGGCTGCCCACTCTCCCCATATTCATTCAATATGGTACTTGTAGTTCTAGCTAGAGCAATAAGACAACAAAAGGAGATCAAGGGGATACAAATTGGAAAGGAAGAAGTCAAAGTTTCACTACTTGCAGATGATATGATAGTATACATAAGTGACCCCAAAAATTCTACCGAGGAACTCTTATAGATGATAAACACCTTTAGTATTGTGGCAGGATACAAGATCAACTCAAAAAAATCAGTAGCTCTCCTATGCACAAATGATAAATGGGCTGAGAAAGAAATCAGAGAACATCATTGCTATGGATGATTGATTGATAAATAAAATGCTAATTGGCCAATAGCCAGGCAGGAAGTATAGGCACGGGACAAAGAGAGAAGAGAAGTCTGGGAAGTAGAAGGCTGAGAGGAGGAGACACCAGCCTGCCATTCAGGGAGCAGCATGTAAAGGCAACAGGTAAATCCACAGAACACATGGCAACATATAGATTAACAGAAATGGGCTGAGTTTAAGTGTAAGACAGTGGTAGGCCTGAGCTAATGGTTGAGCAGTTTAATTAATATGAGCTTCTGAGTGATTATTTTATAAGCAATTGTGGGGTCAATGGTGCTGGGCAAGACTAGAGAAAACTCCAGCTACACATCATCCTTTACAATAGCCTCAAATAATATAAAATACCTTGTGGTAACTCTAACTAGGCAAATGAAAGACCTATATGACAAGAACTTTAAGTCTCTGGGGAAAGAAATTGAAGGAGATATCAGAAAATGGAAAAATATTCCGTGTTCATGGATATGTAGGATTATCATAGTAAAAATGGCAGTCTTACCAAAAGCAATCTACAGATTCGATGCAATCTCCATCAAAATCCCAACACAATTCTTCACAGACCTGGAAAGAACAATACTCAACTTCATATGGAGAAACAAAAAACCCAAAATAGCTAAAACAATCTTGTACAATAAAGCAACCTCTAGAGGCATCACCATCCCTGACCTCAAGCTCTACTATACAGCTACAGTAAGAAAAACAGCTTGATATTGGCATAAAACCCAATATGTGGACCAATGGAATTGAATTGAAAACCCTGACATTAATCCGCACACCTATGAACACCTGATTTTTGACAAAGTAGCCAAAACTATACAATGGAAAAAAGAAAGCATCTTCAATAAATGGTGCTGGTATAACTGGATATCAACATGTAGAAGGCTTCAAATAGATCCATATCTATTGCCATGCACAAAACTCAAGTCCAAGTAGATCAAAGACCTCAACATAAATCCAGTTACACTGAACTTGATAGAAGAGAAAGTAGGAAGTAGTCTTGAATGAATTGGCACAGGAGACTACTTCATAATATCACACCAGTAACACAGACACTAAGAACAGCAATTAATAATTGGGACCTCCTGAAAATGAGCTTTTTTTAGGGCAAAGGGCATGGTCAATAAGACAAAATGACAGCCTACAGAATGGAAAAAAGATCTTTGCCAACTCCACATCTGACAGACATCTGATCTCCAAAATATATAAAGAATTCAAGAAACTAGGCATCAAAATACTGAACAATCCAACTAAAAAATGGGCTATAGAGCTGAACAGAGAATTCTCAACAGCAGAATCTCAAATGGCCAAAAGACATTTAAGAAAATGCTCAACATCCTTAGTCATCATGGAAATGCAAATCAAAATGACTATGAGATACCATCTTACACCTTCCAGAATGGCTATGATCAAAACATTGATGACAGCTGATGTTGGAAAGGATGTGGAACAAGGGGAACACTCCTCCACTGTTGGTGGGAGTGCAAACTTGTACAGTCACACTAGAAATTAGTATGGTGATTTCTCAGAAAATTGGGAATCAATCTATCTCAAGACCCAACTGCACCACTCTTGGGCATATACCCAAGGAATGCTAAATCATACCACAACGGTACATGCCCAGCTCTGTTCATATCAGCATTATTTGTAATAGCCAGAACCTGGAAACAACCTAGATGCCCCTCAACTGAAGAATGGATAAAGAAAATGTGGCACATATGCACAAGGAAGTACTGCTCAGCAGTAAAAAAAAAAAAAAAAATGACATCATGAAATTTGCAGGTAAATGGATGTAACTAGATAACACCAACCTAAGACTCTTAAGAACAAATATGCTATGTACTCACTCATAAGTGGATACTAGATGTAAAGCAAAGGATAACCGGACTACAACTCTTATCCCCAAAGCACTGTGGTAGAAGAGATCCTATCTCAAAAAAAATAGGAGGAAGGAAGGAGAGAGGGAGAGAGAGGGAAAGGAAGTAAGGAAAAGTGACCAGAGAGGTGGGCAGACCACAACCTGAATCTTTTGGAGAGAAGAGGGGAGCTCCAGCTAGGTTGTGATAACACCAAAAGCAGTGGCTGTATCCTAAAGATATTCAGAGCATCAAATCAACAGAAGTGTGTGAGAAAATGAATGAAAGGGATGAGAAAAAGGAGAAAAGATGAGGACAAGCATTGTATATCAGGATGGTAGTTTCCTGTTTATAACACTCACTATATTTATTTCACTTCATTCTTTTACCAGAAAGGAAAGGACAACTGTCCTGACTCTTTATTTTAAAAAGGAGCAAAGAGATAGAGAGAGGTCCACAGATCCAAGCAAGTCTTCAATAGCTGTAAATACCTGGAGCTTGTATTTGGACTAAGGAAGGCTTTCTTCAAGTTCAGGATACTTCCGGCAGAAAATCCATTAATCTGACCTTTCATGAGTAGCTTGGCCCTGAAAAGGCCCATGCATACAAACTGAGAACTAATCTATCTACTTGCTTTTCAATTCTAATCTGTCTGGGCAATGAGCCCAGTTGATTTGGCAAAAACTTCAAAGCAAAATAAGGCAAGGCCATAAGCCACATAGTACTTAAAAATGGAGGGTGGGGGTGCAAAATAAAAGAAGAAAATACAGAACACAGAGAAACAGTCTGTCCCACATTGAGCTCTAGGAGTCTCAGTTTATGTAGAAGGTCATGTCACAAGAAGTTTTGGAATGATGACAGTAGAAACTAACTGCTCTCTAAGGTAGAAAATTCAAATTTGAGTTACCTAGGGCACCTCAAGTGTGTGAGAAGCTAAATTAATTATAAAGAACAATAAATGTGATAGATTTCTTTTACTGTTGCTTTTGAAACAGGAATGACATGAGCATAAACTGACACAAGTCACACTACTTTAAAGGAATTCTGGTGGAATGCTGTCTGTCTGCCTGGACATGCAATCATAGTGCTCCAATACTGCTTGACATAGAAGAATAGAAAGAAAGAAATGCTATGATCAAACAAGAAGGGAAACAGATACCCAGATGATTTCATTTTTTTCTATAAATCTTCTTACCAACAACTGCTAAACCTACTAACACTAGACTCAGTTTAAGAAAGAATTTTTACCAATGTAGTCAGTCCAACCAGAAAATTTCCTAAGTTGCTCTACCTATCACAAAATACAGATAACATTATTTGAAATTCTTATGCTCTTGTTTTGTTTTTCACAATGGTACCACATATATATGGATTTTAAATAGATGAATTATTATATTTTTCTGAGTTTGATATTTAAAATGATATGACAGTATATTTTATTTCATAAGGCATCTTTAAAAGATCAGAGACTTCTTTGCAAACTTCCACACACTCTAACACAATATTCTGTAATACTAACATTGAGAGATCACCAACTAATAGTAAGAAGACAACTCAAAAAACAGCACGATTCCTGAAAAGCCAATGGCAACCAGCTAGCCAGCACTCTGTCCCTTCAGTGCTGTCACATCAGGTCACAGAAAAGTCATTGACACACTCGGATAAATAAAAGTTTCAACTCAGTGTTCAACGTAAATGAAGCCCGACTGAAAAGGCCTGAGCAGAGGCTGGGACTGGACAAAGAATTTGTTTGCCTCTTTATGAAATGCTGGGCGCTGTCCCAGGTGCTGCCTCAGAATCAACCTCTGTCACCACTTCTGAGAAGAAAGTGACCACCACCGTGTTCAGCTGCATTAATCCTCAACTACCACCATTATCCATACTGCAGCAGCAACCTATCACAAAGCCCTACTCGCTCCAGGTACTGTGTAATTACATGCATACATACCTCTCCATTTATCTGTCCATAAAGCCTTCTGATAATACCATCATTGTATTTCTCATGTCAGGAAGCAAGCTTGGCATCGGCAAAAGGTTCACGCCTAACAGAGAACTGAGCTTTGTGATAAATTTGCTCAATCTTAGCTTCGGCTGTGTTATCATTTTTAACGACCCCCTCCCCCCATAGAACAAGGGCCAGGATGAGCTTCACTATGATACCTGTCTAGTATTTTAGACATGCCAGGAACTGTCTCTCATATCACAAATTTTTAAAAATTAAACCATAGAGAGAATTGCGGTTCCATCACCTAGTGCCATCTTTGAATTCCCTTTTCAATGCCATGAGATTTGTGATAAAGACATTTCTGTTCTTTGGTTATGTGTATTTTTAGTTATTTAAATATTTTTGGGCTACTATGAATGGAGATTCTTTTTCCTTTTTTTTTCCTCTGAGAGTATTTGTTGTATACAATAAAAAATATATAGTATAAAATTACTGTATTTTTATTAATTTAACATGATCCAATGTTGTGGTAAGTGTTTATTAAGAGTTTTCTTATAGATTAAATTGGGTTCTTTAAGTATAAAATTGTGTCATCTTAACATATGGATAATTTGATGTATTTCTTTCGTATTTTAGTTCATATGAAATGGAGCCAAGAGCATTGTCCATCAAAAGGTAAGTATATAGCAAAAACCTGGTACATAAATAAAGTGGAATATTATTTGACTCTAAAGAAAACTAAAAATTTGAATTTAAATGGATGAGCTTGGACTAGATAATATAAATAAGTCCACCCAAACTTAGAAAGAAACCCCACACATGTTCTTCACCTGTGGATCCCATGATGGACACATGCATATCTATAAAGAACTGCACATGTGAGTATGGTATAACATTTAGAAATGAAACCACTTGTATTCTTACCTGGGATAGACCACCTTTCTCAATCCCACCTTTCCTCAGTTGCCTATATTTCTTTATATATAGTTGAGGCCTCAGAGACTTTTCTTGTCTATTTTAGCATGTCTAGTGCCAAGCAGTTAGCCCTAAAAACATAGTTTCATCTCTGCTATATTTCCTTTCTTTTTCTAGGGTGGATGAGCCAATAAAAATCCAAATCTCCTAAACAAATCTCCACAATATCAGAATGGCTATTCTCACAGTGTAGAAGTTCACTGAGGTGTACAGAGGTTAGGGTTTATCAAGGATTTGTTTAGTGTCTCTCTTAACCTAGCTGTGTGGTGTTTATATTTATAAATTAATTACAATAAAGTGATGTTTACTTAAAATTAATGAGAATTAAAATTATGAAGAGGTGGGGGGTTGAGATTGCCAAATACTCTATGTAAACCTAGCTATTTGGTGTCAGAGCCCATATCCCTAAATAGTATACCACATTGCCTTTTAAACATATTTGATTACTGCATCTGATGCATCATAATGAATTAGTACTGTGCTGTAGAATGTCGTTATATAGGCTGTGAATGTGTTGCTCTGATTGGTTGATAAATAAAACGCTGATTGGCCAGTAGCCAGGCAGGAAGTATAGGCAGGGTAAGTAGAAGAGGAGAATTTGGGGAAGAGGAAGGGTGAGACAGAAGTCACCACGCAGACACAGAGGAAGCAAGATGTCAAGGCAGAACTGAGAAGCGGTACCAAACCACGTGGCTAAACATAGATAAGAATTATGTGTTAATTTAAGTGTAAGAGCTAGTCAGTAATAATCCTGAGCTAATGGCCAAGCACTTATAAATAATACTAAACCTCTGAATGATTATTTTATAAGCAGGACCACGGATGAGAGAGATTTGTCTGGACTGTGTGGGGCCAGGCAGGACACTGGAAAACTTCCAACTATAGTACTCTTTATTTTATTTTGTGTGATTTATTTTTATTTCTAATTGTGTGTGTGTGTGCATGTTGTGGGCAGGGGTATGTGTGTGTGTGTGTGCAGGTGTCAATGGAGCAGCTATGAGGGTCTCAGATTGCTTGAAGTTAGAGTTAGAAGTGGCTGTGAATCACCAGACATGGTGCTGTGAACTAAACTCAGGTCTTTGGCAAGAGCAGGATGCATTCTTATAATCCATCTTTCCTGCACCTACTTTTACTCTTCTTAATGGTAGCTGCATGTTTTATTGCTTTTCAAATTAATGTAGAAAGTCCAATAGTGTGAATAACCTTGCTAATGACTGTAAACTGAAATTTCCTGTACATAAAGACATTTATGTAAAGTTAACTGAGGCCAAATAGTAAAACACTTTGCATGTGTTTAATAAACATAAGTTCATACATTGTTAAGAAGCAAATTTGGAAAATTAAAAAGACAAATAAAACCGTATCAGATGATTACCTACAGACTCTGAGCATTTTCCTTTTATTTTAAATTTTACATTCCGTTTGAATGACTTCAAAATAAATTAGCAACTGTCATGCTTTTAAAAAATAAATTCAAACAGAACATAAAACCAGTATGTTTCACCCAGAGCAGTGAGGGCCTGTCCCATTGTTTTCTATCACTCTCCCTCTTAAACATCTTTAATCACTGCCATTTCTAGTCTCTGCTTTTGCAACACTTTTTACAGGCAGCAGAATGAAAAGCCAGAGCTTCATCTGAAACTGCAGCTATTTCAGCTCAAAAATCAGCTAGGAAAGGTGCTCTCCCCTGAGACAGGAATGCATTCTCTCTATCATGAACCTATGATGCCCTCAGGTTGTGGCAAGGGAAGAGTTGAGCCCTTGAACCTAGATAACGTTATTTTTTTAATCAAAGGGCATCATTGTTATTACAGATAGCCCATGGCACAATTTATTTAAAACAATATGGCACATCACAAAAGTTAAACCGCAATAATAACAACACAGGAATAACAGCATGCCCATAAATAATACAGGAACCGACATTGGACTCAGTATCTTCATGACATGGGACTTCAATATACATATTTCTTATGCGGTTTTATGCATGACTTCATTTCTATGGTTTGCACCTCACTGCTCTGTTGTGTCACTCTACCAATAAACCTATACATCACGCCAACTGAAATATGTTCTTAGTCCCTTCACTGGCTGGTTAAGGAGCAGTGTGGCTTAGAAGAATGAGCACTGAGCCAGAAATCTGAGCTTGATTGCGAGCCCTGTCACTTTTGGGCACCAGATGCTCGGTGAGTTCGACTGAAATTCAGTTATCACCAATGGAGCACCTCTGACCATTACTTAGAGTCCTTAGTGAACACATGAGCTAGGGCTTGAGGGGGAGCACATGGAAAAGGGGCCAGCTGAAGATTGCTTTTACTTTGTAGTGAGAAGCTTGGCACTTGTCAGACAAATAAAAAAAAGCGTGACTTTTCCCTTTTAAATTTACAAGTTTTTGCTTTTGTTTCATTTATTTTCCAGCAATTTGGTTCATTGTAGCTATTTCTTCATGGATTTTTGTTATTTAAACTATTATATCAATTTGAAAATTATGAGGAGTCCTAAAGTTTCTTGGACTTGTTGTGTTTCATAGGCTATAGATACAGAATGTATTAGTTAAACTTGAATTATGTATTCATTTTTCCCTAGTGAATCATAATTTTCCTCTTAAATACTGACTTTCAGGATCAAAAAAATTGAGGTGAAATTGAAAAAGGGATATTAACTCACATTTGTGCTGTAATTCCTCATACTGTGACCTATCTATTTGATTTTGGATGCAAATCTAATTTACGAAGTCATTATCTAACCTGTTCCATTTGACCAATAATGTTTTCTTTGAATAATTTAGACCATGCATTTTCTTGTAATCTTTTGGATCTGTGCTTGTACAATTGCATTGATATTATTTAAGTCACAGTATGCTTTCAAAATAAGAGCTTTATTGTAGTAAAAACAGATTTTTCATGCATTGGGGACTGATCCTGTCAATATTTTTTCTATAACATCAGAAATACATAAAAACATTTAAAACATATACAGACTGCTAGAGCCTAAATATTTTCTAAGAACACAGGAACCAATTGCCACATGCGAGTTGTCAATTAATGTCTTCAGTGTTGCCGAAATCAGCTTTCCATGTCACAGTTTTCCTCCCTGAATGAGGCAAGAGTCAGCTAGCAAATATATGTGGTAAACCTCAGATTTGCCTCACTGGGAGTTCACATGTATTTTTAACTGCCTTCAATTGTTAATGTATTCCTCAAATGAGATGCATCACCTTGAAGAATGACTTTTTGCCCTCTGGGAATAGGCCAAACAAGTATTTCATTCGCTATGATAATCAGTTCTACCTTCAGCAACATATAAACCCAAATTTAATAGGCACCAGTGATTAAGTTTTAAGTCAACGACTCATCACTGTCCACTGTGAAAAATAATAAGAAAAAATACAAATTATAATGAATTTGGCTTCGGGAAGCCTTGTTAGACATAATGGGACCATAACTATTTCAGGAGATGGCAAATAAATGTTTTTCCTTCTCATTATAGACATTTTTGAGTCACCAATTTTCACTGATAAGAAAGATTTCCTTTAACGTGTGCTATAGTTATCTTAGGTCATTTGTTCTGACCACTTAGAGTACACAGTTGAAAGAGAAAAAAAAGGGACCACTTACCATGGACTACTTACTTAAATCTTTTAAAAAAGCTTAAAACTATATAGAGCTCTTCAAGGATATACATAAATTTAATCTCAGCAAAACCTTCAACTGTCAAAATCATCTAGGGCTTTTCCCCAACTTAAACTTTGCATTGGAATAAAAAAAGAATTGTACATGACATTATGGAAAATAACAAATCATCCCTAAATCAGCAAGCGAGGCTGTGGACAGTAAATGATACAGTGGTTCCACTTTCTTGGAACTGAGTAGTGGGAGAAAATGAAGAAAGATACTACTGCCAGGGCAGGGATGATGGGAACAGGCTCCCATTATGAATGATATGTTAAGTGATTGGCTCCGATGGAATCATGGGATTGCTGCTGCCTTGTGCAGAAGCTGATTTTCATTCTTATTGTTCACCTCCTAAGACTCCAGCATGTGGAAGGGGGGAGGGAGAAGAGAAGCCATGAACACATGCATTCCCTGTATATATACACAGTCAGAAATATCCTGAACACTTGCCCAGATATACAGAGTAGAAAGGGGAAAAGCGTAATGCCAAAAATATCTATCTTTTTAGCAAGGTTTATTACTTTTAATATTCACATGTGCTTTCTGCATTTGTTACCATGTGCTTATTTGATAAGACAAAAGATGTATAAATCCCTAACTCCAAAGTAAGTGAAATAGTGATTCAATTCTATATAATGTTATAATGAAATAGTAACAAAGACATATTTCAGGTTTTTTTGATGTGCTTAGAGATGCATTTTATATATTTCTTCCTTCAAACCTACAGAGACGGATTCACTTGAATGGACTTGTGTGTGTAGGGATATATTGTCCATGTAAAGAGGGGAAGATGGACCAACAATCAAAGGAAATTATTGTTGCATTATGCAGTATATTAGAAACATTTGCATAAAATTTAGCACAACAGTGGTGTCAAAGGGTTCATTTACTAAGATTTTCTTTAAACTAATTTTATTTCTACATAAATGTAATTACCTCAGAGCTTATTTAGATAGTAATTATTTTGTTGAACCAATGCTCAAATTTATAGCATGACTATTTCAAAATCCTTTGTTACTGTGAATTGCTGGATCTAAACAAACATTATAAACAGCAATTCACTTTAATTTTACCAATTTTAAATTGAGTCTAGTAGTATGTCCATTAAAGATTATTTTTCAGACAAAAATTGTGACAAACATCAGTAAGCTACTACAAAATTGAAATAATTCAAGGTATACTTGGTAGTCAATGTTTAAAATGTATAAATATATATGAATAACTACACTGATTGAAGAATAAAAGTATTTGAAAGGTATGTGATCAGTTAATTTATCAAGTTTTAGGCCACACGCAATGCATTTTTAAGTAATTATTTTAGCAGTAATCCTAAGGAGGATGTGACTAATTTTTATAAACAATAAACATATAAACCCCATTACTACAAATTCTATTTGCAAAATTCACATGGAAGGCAAAATCAGTGAGACTGATGCAAAGTTACGTTAATGGGTAATGAGTCGAGCTCTGTGATTACTGCGCCTTCCAAACTGAAGATAAAGTTATACACTTGTGAGTATTAGAGGACTCTACAAATTTCATTTTCTAGGGTAAAGCCCAGCAGGTATTTTCTGTGAATCCCCCAATACCACTCAGCTCACCCCCTGAGGGGAAATGCCACGTGCATTCAAATCAAACGTTTTCCTATCAAGCTCTCAACTAATGGCTTTCCTAGGAGACCCAGTCCTGTCACTCACCTTCTACCTATTTAGACATGTTAAAACAGAATGTGTTGTTTATTTGTATTTCATTGAAGTGAATCTGTTTTCTCATATTGAATTTGTATCCAAATCCCAGGTTGTCAATACTGCTTAACTTGGGGCTTCTGTTCGTTTTATTTTTCTCTACAATACAGGAGACTGAGATTCTTCATGCCTCTTTTGCCTCTCTGTATATTTATGCACAGTATACTAATTATTTAAAGTTACTAGTGAAAATTTTATGACCCAAAACACACATTTCTTTTCATTGAAATTTGTTTTGTCATATTCACGATTTATTTAAACAGCATTGCCAAAGCTCAACTTGTTTCTATTTTAAATAAAAAAGGAATGTCTGTCTTCAAAAAATAAAAAGAGAGTACCCTTTTTAATTTAATTATTTTCTAGGTGATTTTATTGCTAGAGAAAAGCCTTGTGAAACAAAGCAATAAATTTGACCAGGCTGTGATCTTTCCTTATAGAAAATATCACATATGTGTGTGTGTGTTTGTATATGTATATATACACAGAGAGACATATGTATACTCCTGTACTTACAACCTCTGAGTTAGTTTACTTGTGTTTAATACTAAAAGTACATATTAAGCTTTCCATAAAAACAAGAACTGTTATGTTTGATATGCACTTCAAAAGCCTAAAAGGCCAAAGAAAGCCCTTCCTTAATTATTGAAGAAGTGTCTGTAAAGGAAACATGAGCAAATAGCATTCATGCTTTCATCCCTAGTAACCTTCTATTGTCCTTTTCTTCAGATGGCCAAGTCAGTATATTTAATAAAGGCAGCAGCAGCCATCAAAGAAGGCAGGGCTCTAATAAATGGTCCTGATTAAAGGCCCTGACAGGGTATGAACTTTGCATAAATTTTCTTATGGTGTCAGGCTAGGATACTGATTGAAAACTCATTAACATAATCACACATTTAGAGGAAATGCTGTAATGTATCAAAAACATTTCCCTTAGTGTAATAATTTTAAGGACATTAAAATGCAAATGATAATAAGGAGCTGTATTTAGTGATGTTCTAAAAGCCTGATTATTCAAATATTTAGTACAAAGTATAGAATTGCATTCAGAAAGGAATCTATATGATTTCAAAAATACATCTATATATAATCTTGAAAGACTTCATTGGTCTTTCTAATTCTTTCTACAGCAGGCAAACAAATTTAATCAAGCACATTTGCCTTAAATATTACTGAGCAATGTAAAAAAATAATTATTAGGTCTTACACACACACACACACACACACACACACACACACACACACACACACACACACACATAGGTTCCAGCTGCTGACATTAGTTTCCTCCAATGATTATAATTTTTTGAGAAGCAGTGAGCACTTTTGTTTTCCTGTGATTGTACTTTGAAAATGTGCAGAAGCAGTTCAGCATCTTTCTTCCTGCTTTTGTGGACGTGTTTATAAAGCAACAGAGAATAAGGCCAGTCACAGCGGTGCTCTCCCTCAATGCTAATTCCTACCAATAGAAGAAACACTGCCCTCCCCCACACACACACAAATAGCCATAATTATGTAAAGAATGACTGCTTCAGACTGATGACTTTCAATATGCTCACGTCTAGCATACTGGTATAAGAGGCCAGAAAGGTCAACAGTAATTCATAACTGCTATAAAATTGTGTAGCATCCCAGGGCTCCTGCAGGATGCTGACATTATCATGAGTCTTCTGCTGGTTTGTATATGTAAATGTGTGATAGGAAGTGCACAGCTTTTACCGTATCACATGCAGAGCATCAATCAGCCAGTGGAATACATCAGAGTATTTTCATTATGCCTAGTTATTTACTGCATCAGAAGAAATTACCCTGGCAAGCCACGCAGCCTTTTCTGGGTAGCACGATATGACCAACCAGGCTTCAGCTTGGGAGTCTTGTAAACATTACAGGATTAATCTCACAATCACAATCATCAATCTTTCCTAGTCCTGCCTCGGTGCAACTGTGGAGATTGGTAACCAGGCCATGTGGATTTAAATTTAACCCTGAACATCAAAAACTGGATGTCAGACCCAAGCTGCGTATTGCAAAACACCTGTGTGTTTTCAATTTAGGAGGAAGACAATAGATGAAAACATACACAGAATTACTTTACAATCTTCTTAATTTGCCACTTTCATTTTGGGTTCCTGGTTGGGAAATTACAAGTTTTCTGGGTTTTTGTTTTGTTTTGTTTTGTTTTTTAAGATTTTAAAATCCAGCTGTAAGTGGGAAATGAAAGAGCACTTACTACATGTGTAAACAGATTTCCCATGTGCTCCTGCGGAAATCAAGGAAGCCTTTCACAGATGTAAATTGGGCATCTCTACTTAAGGTGCGGACCAGTTCCAAGTCCTCTTGTGGTAGGACAGAGGATGTTAAAATCCCAGGAGTCTTAGAGTTAGCAGCATAGCAAGACAGCGTTAAACATGCCTTGCTGACTGATGAGAGGACGTTGGCATTGCTTGTGGAACAATTGCTTGTTTCCATGACTGCCAAAGGTAAAAAACAATCTCCCCTTTCTTCTGGCCCAGCAAAGGAGGGGTAGGAGATCTGGGTAAGACAGACGGGCTGAATGAGCACTATATCATTCTAAGTTTAGAAACTGCACAGAATATAGCCTATCCTAGCTAGATAATGCAAGAGATAATGTGCATTCATTTTTGAAAGTCATATGAAAACCGGGATGATAATGATCACTTTCCCATAGTCAAGAAACAATAAATATGTAATGAGCAGACCACGTGTAGACCGCCTGGCAGCTTAATTTGAACTGTGACCTTTTTTTTATTATTTTCTGTCCACAGCACTTTTTACTGAACATATAGCATTGAGTCAATTCTTTCTCCTCTCAATTTCCTGCCATCTCCCATCTTGGAATAAAAAAAATGTGGTAACCATAAAGGAATGCCTTTCCTTTTCATCCAGAAAGATTTTTTAATTTGAGATGTCTGCATCCTTCTTATATACAAAAAGTAAATATTTTTCCATATGCTTTTATACCTCCTTGATGTAATCAGTACTATAGGTACTTGTCTACTAAAATTGACTGGCTACAGTTAAAAAAATGTGGATCATATACTGAAAATTTCATAAAGGTTCTTCATCTCTGTCCATGTGATCCTTTTGAGTAGTTTTCTTGATACTATAAAGCTTAACTTAAAACATAAAGAAGAGGATTATAAGTAATTTTTTTCAAGTAGAATATATGACCATCAAAGAACAATTCACCGTAGGATTGTGATGTCAGAAATTGTAAGGCGCCTTGCTCTTGTTTCCTGTTTTGCTGTGTGGTCTTGTCTTGGTTTTGGCTATATGGTCATTTAACACAATGGCACTCTTTTTTCATCAGGGGCTCCACCAGTGAATGTGTGCTTCTAGAGGTGACTTATGATCCTCCTTACTCTCTTTGGAGATGTGGTTCTGAATATGGGGTTCCAGGGATAGTTGCCTTGGCCACATTTAAGTTCTTAAAAAGTGTAAAAGAAAGTGCTTGCTTCTGATATTTGCAATTGCTGGACCAAGTGGAAGCTCTTCTGCAATTCTCTATGGGGAGGGTACATTGCATCGAAAGTGACTACTTTGTGCCTTTCCCATGGTGTTGTTTGAAGCAAGTATGTATTGTACGTGGCTATGCAATGATTTATACAACTTCCTGGGCTGCTTGCTTGGGCTTCTATGAAATGTTTCTAGATATTCTGCCAGGTTTGACACCAAAACAACTACTGCATGCCTGTGATGAAAATTGTAGGCAGCTAGAAGTCTGGTAGACTGAAGAAAAAACTGGAGAGTAGTAGTACAGTCACCTGAGACAGGGAGGCAGGTTGCGGTTGTGTTCCTCATAGAGTATGCAGCAATTAAACCAGGGACTTGGAGTAGGGAAGCATGAATGTGATATTCAAGACATCATTGGACTCCTACTCCCAGTTCTGAAGTTACACTGTTTTCATTTTTGACAAACATTAACTGGATTCCTACACTGTAATGATTATAAAATCGTGAGCTAAGAAGACAGTTAAAAACAAACAGTTCTGAACTGACCATGTCACTCAGTAGTAGAGCATTCAGCCAGTATTTGTGAGCTTTGGGCTCAATCCCCAGTACTGAAGAAAAATATGTCTATATTTTTCTATATGTCAAAGGATAGAAAGCTTCTAGTGTATAACCCAGGCCAGCTCAGCCTGAAATATGCTGAGTTTAAATAGGAATACACTCACCCTTAAAGAAGCGATAAAAACTAATGGAAGAGACAAGACCTAACCATAGGTCCACCTAACTGTAGGTGCTACTTATGATTTGATACATTATGCCAAAATTTAATATAAATTGAGAGAGCTATGTTGCCATTTTATAAACAATAAAGTATGGTTTCAATGACTACAGTTACAATTTTAACATAAATATTACAGGGTATTTTCTCACTTCACCTTCAGTCTGAAGCAGCGCTACAGAATAGTTTTGGAGTTTCCTACTTAAATGTCACCCATATCTCCCCCAAAAAATGTTTTAATTTGTCCATATGAATAAAAAGCAGCCAGGAATTCTCTATCAGTATTTTCTGAGTCAGCTCTACATGGCTCCACAGTTGATACTAAACAAACAAAAGCCCAAGAAAGACATTTTTCTAATTTGAAAATCTCTCAAAAGCCCAAATCTGATGTCATTTAGGCCTGGTACATCTTGAGGGATTCTTCAGGCATTTTAGGGCTTTCCTACCAATTAACAGAATGGTGACATTAACACAACACCCGAAAAGCTTATGAATGAAAAATTTCCCTCATTCCAACAGATCACTAATTGATTATTGATACTCTTTAACACAGAACTTTCCTTGTATATAAAATCCTTATATTTTTATCCAAGATCAGCATATATATTATAAACCTGCCAGATTAAATAAACAAAGAAAACAAATAAGCCAAAGAAATCTATCATCTCATCTTTGTCTAAAGTACACCATCTTTGTTATTGTATTTGTGTTTAATTTTATAAAACAATGACATATTTAAATGAACCAATGAGGTTAGGGCAAAGACTGCTTTTCTTGTAATCTAGGTGCAACACTAAGGCTCCATATAAATGAAGCCTTTTTCTTTTTTCTTCAAATTTTATTATCGCATTCTTTAATTCTTCAAATTCAGTTAATAAAAGTTCTTAAGCTAAATTTATTTACATGAGGTTAAGCCTGAATGTAAAAATGTTTGTTTTGCTATTAATAATACAAGAATTATATTATAGCTGTTTCCACAGGAAATAATTTGACTATTCCAGTTTTGGTAAAATGGCATTTTTTTTTTTGAGACAAAGTTTCACTGTATAGTTTTGGTGCCTGTCCTGGAACTTTCTTTGTAGACCAGGTTGGCCTCTAACTCACAGAGATTCAACTGCCTCTGCCTCCTGAGTTCTGGGATTAAAGGCGTGCACAACCACCACCCCGCCGGGTGAAATGGCATTGTTTATAGATATAAAAATGGATAATAGGAGAAAAATCCCAATATTTGCATATACTTGTCTAAATATAAAGTAAAATAATTGTCTTATAACAAGTAAAATTTACACTTATAAAATAGTTCAGATGACCTTAACACTTATTAAAAACATGAAGATTATCTTCTCTTAATTTTATATTATCTCTAAAAATAATTAAATTATTTTTAGACTATGTCATTTTAATTAACAAATTGAAACTTCCATTTCTTTCAATTGTTTCCAAATGTCCAAAGTTTTACTATACAAAATTTAATAGTTATGCTTGTTATATTTAGGCATGTTTATAGTTATGTGTGTTATGGTTATATTAACAGTTATGTATGTCATGGTTTCCAGGTAAGCTCTAAAAGAATTTTCCATCATGCATAAAAGCATGACATTAAGGACAAAATGTGTTTCAATCCATACCGTAACAATGTTTATACAAATATTAAAACTCTGATGCTATTCATTCACATGAAATTGGACTCCATATGAATAATAATTAAAAATATGTTGTCAAAACTGTTCTTTCTATCATTAAATTGAAAGTATCTTTATAGAATTTTAGGATATTTGTAAATATCCTCCTTGAATACAGTCTGGCTTTAATTTTCTTTGATTTTAAAAATGCAGCTATCTGAAAAAGTTATGGATTTAGCTTTGTTTACTCTAGCTCCAGATATCTGTAAATCCATGCTTAACACTAAACAATCCACTTAAACTTTGAATGTGTTTATAACAACAAAGATACAAAACAAAATGATTTGATTTTTTATTTTTGTTTATAATGCAGATCAGTTTGAAGATGGAAAATTTTTCTATTTTACAGTTCTCTTTCTACTTTCAAATACAACCTAAGCTGTATAGATAGATATATTAGTTCATGTTTATACTATTTTTATTTATTGACAATTGCAGACATATGTTTTCTAAGAAACATTCAAAGGTATTTATGGAGATATGAAGGACAAATTAAATATATTTGAGTTGATTAAAATGAATAATATTTTAAATGAGTAGGTATGAACTATTCAACTCTTGGAAGAGGTATACAAATGTCTGACTTTTTAGAGATTTAAGTAATACCAAAATATACAGCAATATCTTATACAAATAACATTACATTTATTCAGAGTGATGGTCAAATTATACGTGTTCAGTGAATGCCTTTATAATTTATTTATAATCACAAATAACTATGCACGTGTACATGTACTAAAGTAATTACAATAATTATATGCTTTACTAACAAACAATACAAATGACAAGATACATTTTCAACAGTAGTTTCTTCTGTTTAGGTTATTGCATAGCAACATTTTTAGTGCTTAGTTTCTGTACATTTCCAAAATTAATGACACACATAAGCACAGGTTATTACTAACCGAATTCACTGACATTGATAATGAGTTACTAACAATGCATGTGTTACATTAGTATTGTGTCTTAAGAAAAACTGAAATGTTAAGCATAGCAAAAGCCTATCTGGTGAAATGCATGAAAATTTACAGATTATCTAAAATGCTAGGAGTTAATTTTGAACCGCTTTCTCTGAGATGTCAGCTTGATTAAATTTGTAGTTTGGAGATGAATTGGCCCAAATTCATTAGTGTTCCCTGGGTGCAGATGTTGGTCAAGGTTAAGTGAAGCACATTGACTGTAATGTTAGAGAGATGGGGGGAAGGGATTCCAAAGAAGGGAGAGTCTTAAAAGGTCTGGGGTTACAGCAAGAAACTTTGATACTTTTTAACTTAATAAATCTTGACAGCCTAATCATGGCTAAGCCTTTGCAGCGTTATTGGTACAGATGGCAAAGCTAGACATATTTAAAGAGATCTCAGGGGCGAGTGTAGGAGAAGCTCTGACTCCAAATGCAGCATTGGAATCCAGGAGAAAGAGAAAGAAAGGAGGATAAAAAGCTACATGGCATTTCCATCTCCTGACATCTCCAACAGCCTCAGATACAAAATATGATAAGGCTCCTGCTGAGCTAATAAGCCCAACAAATGTCTGTGTCCGTGAAGTAGATGAAGTGGGATCAAGCAGAGGGAGCTGCTGTATGAAAATAAGCCAGCGCCCAGGGTATAATGGCACTAGAGAAAGCTCCAAGGTCAGACTGATGACAGAGACACCAGTTAAGTGGAGACCCCATCAGTGGGGAAGATTTGCCTGCTTGGTCCAAGACATGACCATTAAAATGAAATGAAGTATCTATTCAAAGGAGGAAGAAAAGAAGGAAAGAGAAATTCTATATGAGGATGTGTATGTGCATGTGTGTGCGTGCATGTGTGCGTGTGCGTGTGCGTGCGCGTGCGCGTGCGCGTGCGCGTGCGTGTGCGTGTGTGTGTGTGTGTGTGTGTGTGTGTGTGTTTATTGGCAAACAGCCTATAAGAATTGGGCTGGTGCAGAATTGAGAATGGACATGCATTTCGAAGTTGCTGTGCATCTGCCAGTCTATGAGTTTAGTGGGTTCACAGTATGCATAAGCACCATTTGTATAAGGCTCTGCATCTGGGTGGCCGGAATAATGACCATTTCTTCACAATCCACAAGTTTGCCAAAAGAAAAAGATTGCTGTGTAAATACATAGTATTCCTCAACTTTCCACCTTTCTGTTTCCTGTTGGATAGGGGATCTTCTCATACATTTTTATTGTTAGATGATATATTTTTAAGTAAAATGAAGAATTAAATGAAGCTAGAATTATACAATTAGCAACAGCATACCTTACATAAGTAACAGAAAAGTTAGCCTTGGTACCTGGTTCTTATAGCTTTTATTATCTCAGATGATAAGCCTCATAATTTTCCTAATACAATCTTATGTTTACTACTGAAAATCCTGTGGCCATGCCTTTTCCCTCAGCAGTGACTGTGCTCCCATGGTCAGACTGTATTTTTAAGTTAAAGCTAGCCTCAGTCATAAGGTTTGTCTGGCTGAGCAAAAGAGTCAAAATAGTTAGGAAGAAGGAAAGATTAGTCCATAGACAGAAAAGCTTTATTCAGGACAAGGAACAGTCATGGGATGCTAAATCGTCTAATTTGGTTGTTACTTTAATCAAATTAGTTTCTTTATTTCTAAAACTCTCCCTTGCATCTTACAGCCATCGCCTCTTATTTACATACACACACATTCTCTCTCTGTCCCTCTGTCTGTCTCTCCATCTCTCTCTGTTTCTGTCTCTCTCTGTCTTTGTCTATCTCTGTCTCTCTCTCTCTCACCACCCACCACACACACACACACACACACACACACACACACACACACACACTCACACACACACACACAGACACTCACATTGTATAACAAATAGGGTGAATCCGATAAACTGTGATTTTTTTTCTTGTTTTTCCTAATGATGCAAATAGTCCAATTGACCCTAAAAGTCAGTGCTAGAGAGGCCACTTTCCAGTCACTTTATTCTGCAACCACATTTCTAGACCAACAGACACACTAACAGGTTAGAAATAAGGACAGGGGTTTATGGAAATGAAACTCTGATATTTAAGAATTAATAATTAACAAATCTCCTTTTTCAAGTTTAGGAATGGTTTTTGCATAATCTGTGCTTTTTTAGTTAAGAAATATTTGGAGTATACTTGAAATTTCAAAAGTCTGTCAAACTGCAACATTAATTCTTCAGAGATCATGTCAATTTCATAATATCTGAAACCTTGTTAAAAAGGTAAAAATCACTTATATATGTGAGATGGTTCACTATGCATGTATGAAAGCTTGGAAATTCTGACATGATTATCATGAAATATCTGATTGAGTGGATGTACATTTAGGTCTAATTATATACAAATGCAAATACAATACTGCTTCTGCCCCTTTTGTCATATTTTGGGTATAGTTTTGAAATAACCATTGACAATAGAATGTAAGCTTCATGACGTTGGTACAACTATGATGAAGCAAAGAGTTGGTATGGTGTAATTAAAATCTCTTAAAATATCTTCTGGGAACTTGTATAATCAAAAGAAGATAAATGCCATATTCACTCACTTTCAGATTAGATTATTACATAAAATGTTTAAATGCCAATAAATAAAACTGATTTCCAATCACATAGGAATATTGTTAAAAATACATGTTAATTTGAAAACATGATGGATATCATAAAAAGGAGTCTCAAAGTCCAGAGTCCTTCACTAAAGCTTCTTTCTCGATGGCTGATGGAGAAGGACTGTCTGTCGGCCCAGTGTTAATTGGGTGGTAGGTCAGTTTTCCTCTCATCTGCACAACTCTATAGAGATCTATGGCTCAGATGAGACATCTGACTGTGCTAGATCTTCTTATACTGTCTTACAAATTTGTTCTCAGCAAAAGACGCATTTGTTGTAAGAGAAGAAAGGAAACAGTATCTTTAATCCAGGACAAAGGGCAGATCAGTGCTGACATCATCACAAGTAGTACTAAGATAAAGACTTTAATAATTCAAATGTTTAATAAATAGAAAGCACCGCGAAGATAGTACTATTAGCTTAGTTCAGAGATGCTATGGGGGAAAGTGATAAGCAAAGGGAATAACATTAAGACCTGGTGTGAGGCACAGGTCAGTGGCAATGTAGAGCATTAAGAATGAACAGGAAGTACATGGATGTTGCTGACACAGCATCCAGCTGAGAATTTGTTAATCGTATGGTTTCTATTGTTTGCATGTTTTCTTATTTTAGAAAGAATTTTGCTTGCAATTATCAATATTAAAAATTTGAGGAGTTATTACATGAAGCATTCCATTTATTATATTTTAAGAGTCTCATAGACTAGCTGCACATAGATCACTATAGGGTTTATCAAGTTTATTGAGTTAAATTGAGAGATTTTGCTACTTAGATGTCTCCTCCAGTATAGTTTCCAGTAAGAAAGGCATGGGGGATGTATGAATAAATTTAAACTGCAGAAGGTGCAAGAAATCTGGGAAAAGTATATATATAACAAGTACTCACAAGATTTGTACTTTGAAATTAAGGTAGAATGGGTCAAACCCTAGCTCTGTAACTTATTGCTTTATTAGCAATTCATTTAAGGCAAGATTTCAAATATCAAAACTGAGAAAAATAGTGTTGCCTATTTATGAAGGGCTGTAGAAATATAAAATACAGGTTAAAAGCAAGTTCCCTCAATGCAGGGGCAGCCAAATGCACACTTCTTCAACTGAGATGTTAGAAACAGAAGTAAAATATTACAAATCCCATGAAAGACAAATATCACATCTTTCCAAAATTAGGTTTAGTAATCATTGGTTTAATTATTTATTCCATTCCTCAATTATGTCAGCTTTCCCACCTTTCTTATTTTTCTCTAAGGCAGCATAATTCCCTTGAGTTGATGAAGCCATTTCTTTCCTTCCTACTTTCTCCTAGTTTTCAAATTCACTTCCTTTCTTCTCATCTGTTTCGTCCTCAGTAGTATTTATTCTTTGTCAATAGATTTGCAATTACATGTAGTGTATGAATATACGTTGCTGGCTGTTCTTCTTTCCTAGCAAAATTAACAACTTTTACTAAGGATCAGCTTTCAAGACAGGACATGAAAGTCAAAGATGGATGCCATAGTCTCTAAAAACACATGTGAGAGGGCTGAAGGTGTGGCCCAGAGGTGACAAGCACTAGCTGCTCTTCCAGAGGATCCAGCTTCAATTCTTAGCACCTACATTCCAGCTAATCATCATCTGCAGATCCAGTGGGGGATCAAATGCCCTCTTCTGTCCTCTGCAGCCACTTCATGCATGTGGAACACAGACAGACATACATGTAGGCAAAACATCCATAAATATGAATTTAAAATAAAGGTAAAATCATTTAAAGCAAATATATGAAACTTCTTGTTGTATTGCTTTTGAGGATCTCTAATTTAAGCATCAAGAAATGTAATATTAACTGTTTTTCATCAAACCTCACATATGACTCAGCCTCTGATTAGAAGAATAAACCACTTTCTTTCACAAAACTCCTTTCCAAATGAAGTCAGACATTAGCAAAAGTCATTGAGGTTTTAAAAACTATATCTTTAATGGTATTTGACACTAGGTAATATCACAAGAGACAATTTTGAAAATAACTTTTAAATTTAGGGAGACCATTAAGGTAAGTATAGCTTCATCCAAGAGAACACTAAGGGCAGTATTTAGCTAGATATACAAGTGTGAGTATATTAAAATAAATAACAGAGCAATTAAAATACCAATATTTTAAATGTGTGTCTAATATATGATATAACATGAAGTAGAGATTCCACTTACATGTGGATATATATGAACACTGTAGAAAGTCCTGCTAGAAAGGCTGGGAAATATAAACTTGATTGTCAAATTTTCCCTTTTATCAATCTGCCAACTAAAAATAGAGAGGTAACTTTAGCTAAAGATACTGATTTCTCTTCTTCTTTTGGAGCATAGCTGGGTATAAGATACCATACTCTACCTGTCACATTCTTACTGAGATTCAGAAAAGACTTGGCTTTTCCTGGCCATATAATTTTATCCCTCAAGGAATTCACTCATCATTTCATCATTATCTATAGCTAAACCCCAGGAATAACTAGTGACATTTGACACACTAATTGAAGGAAGCAAGATTATTGAAGAATTTCTGGACATACAACCAAAATTTCTTGCTTCCTTTTCTGTAGACTTCCAAATTCATCTTGCTTTGGCTTACTTTTCTCCTTAACTAAAATCCTTAATGGTAAAATGCAGCATCCTTCTTCACTATGAAAAATGTTTTTAAAAGAAAAATCAATGTTTGCTATAGACTAAGATTTAAGCTTTTCAAACTTAACATATATAAAATACTCTTTATAGAGAATTAATAATTCTTTACTTTTAAAATTATATACAGATGCAAGAATTTTAACTTGATAGAATTTGAGAATGTAAAGAGTAAGATTGGTCTATAATGTTACAACAAACTCAATATAAAATGCAGTAGATTTCCAGGGTTCTTAATAAATTTTTTTCTCAACATTTCTCTTTTTGTTTATCAAACCATGATATTGAGATAGTCAAAAGTCAAGTAGCAATAAGAAGCTAATAAAGAAACTCAGTAATTCTTGGTTCTCCTACTCTCTGCTCCTAGAGCAAGCCATGCTTGTGTTTTCTTGGTTTTAGCTGATTCTTTCATTAATTAAATGTGAAGTTGCAAGTAAAATACTACATGACTTATTAACTTCACTCCTTATCCTCTAAAACTCCATCTCTTAGTATACCTATTTTAAGAAGATACATAGCCAGGGTTTGTATTATTGTAATTATGGAAATATTACAAGTCACCGTGCCAAGTAGTAAACTATTATTGTGTTTCACTTACAATATAACTTCTTGCAATTTCTAGAATGAAATGGTCTGCAATTTGCTGACTAAGGCACACACTGCTTCATTTTGGTGCTACAGCACTTGGACTTTGAAATTTGGGGACTAACTTTTGATATCAGCTGTGCTATTGCTTGTGATGTAGATCACTGAGCTTTGGTAGATCATCGCATCTAAGCAAAAAATGAAAAGTAAGAAGAAATAACATGTATATGTCTGCCTATATCTGCTTCCATTGAGTTCCTCATATCAGAAAAATATAGAGGCTGAAACTGTAACTGTCAACACACGTTAGGCAAGAACTCATGCTCAAGATTACTAAAATTTGATTCAAATGCACCTAGCAGAGAACTTAAGTTCAGACATTCTAATTGCAAGCCAAGGGTTTTGTTCAGTTAAATTGTCAATATACTGTTAGATCCAAATTTAAATTACTGAAACTACTGTATGTAAAATAACTTTCTGTTAATTAATTTGATTATTAATAAATTGTAAATTCTTTTTCATTTTCTAAAGTTCTATAGCAAGACTAACGGATAGTTAATGTAAAAGCATGATATATTGGTATAAAAAGCTGCATATTGTATAAATTCTCAAAGTGGCATGGATTGGCTTTTAGCTGTCTACCAAATTATATGTATATTTAAAGTTTCCCTGGGGTCATGAATTTGATGTGGCATGTTGCTACCCTAGTTTGAGTATTTTTCATATTGTAAACTATGATAAAAATTAATTCTTGGGCTAGATATATCTTTTGTTAAAATAAAATACCTGGTACAGGTATTTGGAATACTAAAATCCCAAACATATTATTTACATATTAGATTATAAGGCCATTATTTTGACTTTAATATTTTCTGAACTTTATTTCTATTAGGGACTAGCTACATGGAAGTAGTGTTAGAAAAATTTGGAGAGTCTTTAAAAGTTGTCTGGTCTTCTTAATGTCACTTTTAGTATCTAACAAGGAATATTCTCTTTTTCATAATTCACTAATTTATGTAAACTTTAATAACACATTACCCTGCTTTCTCCCAGAATCTATTTCACTATCTCACTAACAGAGCAGTTATTCCCCTGCAACAAGAATGTAAAAGTGAAGTTAAAAAGCTAATAAACCAGAGACTTGAGATTCAAAAACAGAGCTTTTCATTCTAAGTCTAAGAAGCTTTATATTTTATTCTGATCATTTTGTCATAGATACTATATTTGAAACAATGGAATTAAAGCTATGAAACAGCATTGTATCATACACGCAAATACATAAACCAAAATTACTCATCACCACATGAAATAGTAATGTTTTTGCCTATCACATTATTTTTTGATATGTCGATAGCTTATGGGCTACAGGTATTAACCCTATACCTGACACTTTTTGTTAATGTGCCTTCTAGATTGGATAGCACTAAAGAGAAAACCTCAAGACTACACAAGGAAACAAACTTGTGTTTGAGTTTTTGAGTGTCAGGAAGTTCTTTCCTCATGTTTTGCTGACATACTACTTTTTGTAGTATCCAGTGTGTGGCCAGTTCTTTTTCAGAGACCATACACACTGAATCTGATGTAAATATGACTTTAAATGTTTGAAACAAATCTTGACTTTCCTCTGAGTTTTTCTTTTCCCAACTAATTGCCTCCAATATTTTCAGCAATCTTATGATAAATTTAAACATTTTCTCTCAGTCCTTTCTTCTTCCCTGAATTATTTTCCTGTTTGGCATATTCCATTAGGAGTGTAGTATATGAAGTAAAGATACACCAGCGTTTCACAGTCTTACCCAGTCACTATTCCTCCACTAGAACACAACGCTCAAAGGAGCATTTATGAGAAGCACAATGTGACCAGCAATCTGTCCTCCACACAACCAATCTCCCTGTCCTCTAGACTCCTGTCTCTTGACTTCCTTAACACGGGCACAGTTCTTTCCCTGTTTTTCAATCCTCCACTGAAATAGTCTCATCCTAGACTTCCTCAATACTGAAAATAGAGTCACTTGTTGCAGCCTTAGTATCCAACATCCCACTCTGGTCACCACATCCAATCTTAATTGACTTTCTCTGGTAAGTCTGGAAGTGACCTTGGACATTTGTCCTCTATCTTCCATTATCCACAAGTCTATACTCTACATCATTGTCGAATATGCATTTCACACTCTGTCATTTAACAATACCATCACATTGTCTCCATCTCCCTTCTTGTCTTATTTCATAATGTTTCTTCAGAAAATGTCAACAACAGAAGCAAAGTATCATTTCCCCAAACACTGGCAAATAAGTGCATGATGCTCATTACTTTAAAGCCATCCATCATTACAGACTTCATCTGGATACAGGATCCTTTCATATATTAATACCATGATTCTCTAGGAGTCAGTTCTTATATTCATCACCTGATAACTCTTTTATTCCATATCTTCCCTTCCAAAAGTTTATGCATTTTCCCGCACTTATAGACCAGCCACTGTTGCCATATTTCTCCTCACTACTTGTCATGGGGACCTGCAAGCAAGACTTTTCTCTTTATGGTTTTCTTGGAATGCTGTTGTATATTTTCATAGTGCAGTTATCTAAACTTTATTTTGTTGAACCAATGGTAGCATACTAACACATTTTTAGATTCTTCATGAAAAGTTAAGACCTTCCTTGATACCACGTCTCTTTCCTGCTGTGACCCAGAATGGTTTTGTTCCCTGTACAGAAAGCTCTAAAATTATTTAACTTAGTGTATATCCATTTTAATATTTCTCATTATCTATTCTATTCTCACATATCATGTCTTTGTTATAGGCTGGACTTAGATTGGTCTCAAAATACTTATGTGTTGAGGACATGGTCCCCACTGTATCAGTGCTCAGAGATGGGCCTTCTGAAAAGAAATGTGTTACAAATGTTCTTGTCACATTACTGAGTTCGTCCATTTATGAATTCACAGTGTATTGAATCTTGGACATTTGAGAGGTAGAAGAAGAGCTAGGAACAGAGGACTAGTTAATAGTAGTTAATGCTGAGGTGTGATCCTGAAGGTAGGAAGGTAAAAGTGTGGGGAAAGTCGGGTGGTGGTAGCACATGCCTTTAATCCCAACACTCAGGAGGCAGAGTCAGGCAGATATCTGTGAGTTTGAGGCTAGCCTGGTCTACAGAGCGAGATCCAGGACAGGCACCAAAACTATACAGAGAAACCCTGTCTTGAAAAAAGCAAAAGTGTGGGAAATTGGATCAATTTTTGTTTGAAAATGCCATGATAAATCTTAACACTATGCATAATCACTTTAAAAATTAAATAATAAATAAATGAAATGTTTTCAAAATAATCACTAAAATAATTATTCACTGAAAACTACCCTTCTATTTCTCAAATTTAGATATCTGGTAGAAAACTAAGGACATAATAGACTTGACTTTACTTTATGCCACAATTAAAAGACAAAGTTCAATCCCTGAGACATACATAGTAGAAAGAAAGAGCTTGAGCTCCACAAATTCTTCTAAGTTGTTCTCTGACCACTAAACCAACACCATAGCATTTGGGGACACAATGAGAGAGAGAGAGAGAGAGAGAGAGAGAGAGAGAGAGAGAGAGAGAGAGAGAGAGAAGGGGACAGACAGATAAAGAGAAAGATAGAAAATATATTAAATTAAAAATAAAACAAAATTTTCTACAAATACTAACAGTAAATACAATTTTATGTGCTTAATGCCAGAGGCCTCAATTTTCATATATATATATATATATATATATATATATATATATATATATATATCCAAAAATTTTTTCTTTTCTTTTATATACCAACCCCTGTTCCCCCCTCCTCTTCTCCTGCTCCCCTCTTCACCTACCCCAATCCCACCCCCATCCCCTCCTCACAGAGAATAAGACCTCCCTTGGGTAGTAAACACAGGCTGTTATCCCATGCTGAGGCCCAACTCTCAATGTGTGAATTTCAATCCATAGGCTTGCAGAAGGTACAACCATGGCACTGAGCAATGATTTTTTATTACTTTCTATGATTAAATGACCCTGTCATTATTTCCTATTACATCTCATTTCATCTCAACTTTGTGACACACCTTCACCTCTTCCAGGAGGATGCAAACATTAGAACTGTTAGGAAATAGAGGGAGCAAATTCTGAAACTGCCGATGCTAAAGCTCACACGCTTTCCTACTTCCCAATTGCTCTGCAGTCCAGAAGAGCTGACCCTAAACAGCTCCCTCCAACCAAGAGCTACTTAAGCAGCTCCCATGGTCCTGTGGAGGCAAATGAGCCAGCCTGACACCTCCTCATTCATTAAAACTGTAGCATGCCATGTCTCCCATAGAACTGAGATATAACTGTGAGGGGCATGATGAAAGTACTCAGACATATTTGACAGGTATTGTGGAAAAATTCAAGAAATTGCCAATAACGTTATAGTCACAAGCAGAAGAAGAAATATCACTGTGGTTTATAAAAATAATGTTTCTAAAAGATCATGTTACCTGTTTGAAAAACAGAATTGTATTTCCAAATGCACTGTAGATCTTGAGGGTATATTAGACAAGGTATGACAGAAAACCACACAAACATTGAGGCTTGCATGGAGGAACTGATCACTTACACTTAACATGTACTTCTAGAATGAATTGTGAACAACTGGAAAAAATTGCAGTTATTTGATTAAGATAATATAGCAAGAAAAATGGGTAATTTTATTTTAATAAGAATTTAGTAAACCCAGGAGCTTTCATTGTTTTCACTTAGGATCCCTTGCTCTTGAGGAACAACTGGAGTACTGAGTATTTCAGTTTGCAATTTTTAAATGTCCTGTTTTCATTTGCTTTCTGTACAAAGTCTATAGTGAAAAAATGCCTCAGACATTGTACAGTTTTCCCCATAGAGATGAGCAAAAGTGTGATCAAGAAAACTAGACTAATAAAATGTCTTTGCTAAGATTCTGATACTGGGTTGATTAATGCAGACATACATGTTCATGCATGAGTAAGTATGGCTGTGAAGGCATGAATACATGTATGATTTTAGTAGTTGGATACATTTTAGGAATAAAATGTAGAGTGAAGATTTGCTTCAGAACTTATGATAACAAAACAGGCAGATTTTGTTAAAAGCTAGATTTAATTGTGAAGTGTGTGTGTGTGTGTGTGTGTGTGAGAGAGAGAGAGAGAGAGAGAGAGAGAGAGAGAGAGAGAGAGAGAGAGAGAGAGAGAGAGAGAGAGAGCAGGCATTAAACACAGGGTTTCCTGTATGCTAAGCAATCTCTCTCCCACTAGATACACTTCCATCTTACATTTTTTTTCGTCATCTGAGTTCATTTAGCTTTCCTCTCATGCATGTGTGTCCAGGGCTGACAACTTGGGACTGAACAACATATGTGGAAGGGGACTTATTCCTCCTTTCTGAGAAGCCACTGACCACCTATAGCTTGATAGAGCTTTTGTTGAGGGAAGATGTGTTTTTAATTAGAATACTACCTCAGGTATAGATTGTTGTCAGGAAATACCTAAAAAACTTTAAGCTAGTAGAGCACACCTCTGGGATTCTCTTTAAAGTGACCCTTTGGTTGAAATAAGTAGTTTATTGTTTTAGTACCATTTTTCATTAATAGATGTCTGAGAGAAACTCAAATATGTGATAATCATCACTGCAGTAAAACTCCATTGGCCACCATCCTGCCACTGAGAGGCTATTTCTGCCACTGTGGCCAAGGTAATGTAGGTGTGGGAATAATAGTCATTGTTTATTGAGCAACCAGCATGTGTCAACCATTGTGCATAGAACATTATTTGCATTATTTCTATTTGATCCATACCATAATCCTATTTAAAATGCATGCCATTTAAATATCCATCAGATGATAAAACAATTTCCTAGGATTTGGACAACTTGCTTAAATTGTCCTCAAAGTCAGTTTCCGAGTCAGGGTACAGGCAGGGTCCATCAACCTCACACGGAGGCCTGTGTGCTGTCCATCACTCTCCAGTCCTCT
This sequence comes from Peromyscus maniculatus bairdii, assembly GCF_049852395.1. Taxonomy (NCBI): domain Eukaryota; kingdom Metazoa; phylum Chordata; class Mammalia; order Rodentia; family Cricetidae; genus Peromyscus; species Peromyscus maniculatus. The sequence goes on from NC_134853.1 coordinate 12,337,064, forward strand.
GTAGTTTACTCTCTGCCTTGCCATTCATTTCCCCCAGATGGTATGTTTGCTTTGATTTGGTTTGTGTGGAGTCTCAAGCATCTCAATTTGGCCTTGAGTTCACTATGTGTCCTAGACTGGTCTTGAATGCCTGATATTCTTAGTTCATAGGACAAATGCTGGGGTGATAGGTGTGTGCCACCATGCTTACCTTCCAAAGATATTTGCTTCCAATGTCAAAACTCATGCACATCTGTCTATGAAAGACTGGCCACGCATGGGAACTACCTATAGAGAATTTATGAGCAAATGGTAAAATGAACACACCAACTGAGTAAACAAATGGAGGATATTGGAGGACGGCCAGATGGCTCTGAAAGAATGCTTGTGCCCAACCCTCACAACCTGAGTTTGACCCCAGCAACCCACATAGTAAGAAGAGAGATCCTGCTCCTGAAAGATGTCTGCTGATTTTCACACCCACGACCTGGCACATGGCCACACACACACAGAGAGATGAAATGTAATGGAAAATAAAAATTGATGTAACTAAGACTTCATTCTCCCTCTGATTCTGAAGGAAGTCCTTGTGGATCAAGCTAACAAAAGTGGAGCTTCCAACCACAATTTACCACCTCCCCAAGCAAGTCAGGGAAGGTTTCCTCACCTTCATTACTATTGCCATCGATAGCCATGATTACTGAGATATGAGCAGGGCTAATGTGGACCGGTGAAACCCTTTTATTACAGGCACTTTAAGAGGTTGGGGAGAGTTGTTGGATTTTTGAGAATCCAGGATTGCCAGTTTTATAATGTGAGACAGGGATGATATCCAAAATGTTAAGAGTACATGCGATTCATTTATAAGGTTAGAACCAAAACCTACATGGATGTCAATTATCCAGTAAGTTGAAAGGAAGAATTAAAAGCATCCAAAGGGTAAAATTCACCTGAAAAAATTGCTTCAGTCATCAGACATTTCTTCTTAAAATCACACACACACACACACACACACACACACACACACACACACACACTTCAGATCATCACACTTGTGTAGTCGGGAGTGATTGTGTAAACAAAACATCATAAGATAGTGATGGAACTTGGTACAGATCTGCAGATCCAATCAAAAGGAAAGAATAAGGTTACACAATGTTTGGGATACAGTGCAATGCCAGTGTCCCTTCCTGTACTGTGTGAAGACCTAGGTTCATAACTAAGTACCCAGAGGAAAACCAAGGTTATGGAGCAGCATCTTCTCACCTCATACTACATGTTGCTAGCTGAATGTGGTGTCTAACACTTTTGTTTTAAGTGATTGAATAGACTGGGTTTTGTTATTTGGGTTTGGAGATTTGTTGCTATTGTTTCCTGTTTTGTAAGATGGGATCTTCTTATGAAGTTTTTGCTAACCTAATACTATGTAACTCAGAGTGGACACAAATTCTAACAATTATCTCACCTCAACTTCCTTAAGTGCGGGGCTGAAGGGCTGTGCCCTTACTCCTGGATAATTCTCTTCATTGATTTTTAGAATTTTTCTTAAAAGAATTTGCTGTGTTAGGGAGGTAAATGCTCTATCACAGAGACAAAGCTCCAACTCCAGCTGTTTCCAGCTGTATTGTTTTTAACTGACATCCTATGTTTACTGAGGAACTTCCTTATGCCTGATATTTCCAAACTGCCACTTATTCTCAGCACCTGAACTCAAATATTCATGGTTTTATTTTACAGTAGAATAAACTTTAGCTCTATAAAATTTCCTTTACTTTCAAATCACGGAGTCAAAAACAGCATTTGCACCCACAACTGTTCAAATTCCAGGACATTTTTTTTCTTTACAAAAGAAAAGTGTTGACCAAAGGTGTGAGATCACCTGGGAAAAATGAAGAGAGCTGTGTTGGGAAATATAGCTTAGTAGATGCAAATAAAAATTGAGAGAAATCCTTTAAAATTATTTAAAGAATAATACCTTTGAATGTCTGCTTTCTTTCCTGAGAGTTTATCATCTTAACCATAGGCTTCTGGGAGTCCAAATAAGGATCGCTGCTTTTCCTGTTGCCATATGACTTCTTTTGAAACAAATGGGTCACTACCTCTCCCAGGCCAAACTATGGAATGGAATAACCCCAGGCTATACTTACAGTTAGGATACAAGAAGTAGTACCGAAAGAGAGAAAAGCTACCTCATGAAAATCAAGATAATGAAATAATTATTTCACTGTGAGGAGAATATGAAAAGTTCAGGGAAAAGAAACATACAAGTAAAGATGGGAAATACTTATTTTTATGCACCTGTGATCATTGGAAGCCAAGCAGAGTTGGGACTGGTGAGTATGTGAGTATGAACATTCCTCATGGGGGCAGGTGTGACAAGGTGAATATAGAAATCCCTTCAGCACTCATATTTTGGAAGTTATAACCTAAAGTTTGAATGTGGTAGCTTGGGAAGACTTGACCAGGCCCCAGCAAACAGATCCTGGCCCTTATGAAATCTACCGAGCACTCACAGAAGCCTGAGCATCCCATTGTGGAATCTGCCATTACCTTGATCTTAAGAGTTCTCCATTTCCCTAGTTGTAAGTAGAGAAGTATATTCTTACAATATACCCAGAATGGATTGAGACAATGAGAAACCCAACACGAAACCTTTTGAACAGGATCAAGAGTATTTGGAGTTCAGGAGAGGACTCCAGGGGGAAAGCACTTGTCTTGTAAGCATGAGGGCCAGAGTTCAAGTCCCCAGAGCCCATGTTCAAAGCTAAACATGTCATGTGCTTGCAAGCCCAGCTATAGTGAGATGGGAGACATGAACAGGCAGATCCCTGGAAGCTTATTGAGAGGGTTTCATGTCCTACATGGTAAAGTTCAAGACAGCAAGAGATCCTCTATCACACAAAAGGTAGAAGCACCTATGGACAACACCAAAGGTTGTTCTCTGACCTTCTTGTGCATGTTGTGAATATATTAGAACCTACACGTGCACTCACACACATGAATGTGTACTCACACACACATACACAAGAAAGATTTTACTAGTACAACGATACAAAAGCTATAAAAGCAAATACTTCATGACAATCACTTTATAAAGTTGAGCAAAATCTCCAGAAATATATCAGGGCACTGGGACACTTTAACAATTCTCCAAGATGGAAGGACAGCAGATCTAGATCTCAGAGCTGATTTATCATCTCTTCACTAATGCATCAGGGATATAAGGAGAGCTCATCAAAGTTAAATGGAATCTCTATAGTGTTTTGAACACAAATATATTCCTGTTCATTGAACTGTCTTTGTAACCAGTTCTAACAAATAAAAAGCAAGAAAAACCTCACCAAAATAGTTATTCATAATTAACAAACCACTCTCACAAATACTACATCATTAGATTCTCTCAACTGTACTTGAATATCAATCTCAATCCTTTGTGTTCCTCTTTCCATGATAAATATCATTGTCTTTCAAATCCTGTGTTCCATTAATGAACTTAATCCCAGTCAAAGATAAGTGTTCTGTACCAGTAGTTTCTGAATCAATAACAATTTGCAGTAGAAATTTCTTTAATTGCTTCTGTTTCTATATCGGTTATTTTAGGATAGAATTAACAACAAAGAGACTTGGTACAGCATTCAACCCAAGGTGAATCACTGAGATGAGAAGGTCTTGTGCTAAGCTTATTGTCAACACATGGGTGTCTGGTCAGTAAGAATGTACAGTAACAGTATGTCTAGGTCCCAAAAGCCCCTAATGCAGTTGGGCACCTCCTCTACTCTAGACCATACTTGGAATTTCCTTCATTAAAACTGTCTCTGTCTGCCACTAGCGAGAGGAGTGACAGTCGAATCACTACAACCACACACTGCCTGCGCATGGCTAGTATGAGCACTCACATCATTACGTTTGACTAAGAGATGCTGGTTCATGGAAGTGGGGAGGGCATGGAAGGGAGAAAGGGAATGGGAACCGGAGGGATCAGGTTGTGGGGGCATGGAGGGAGAGAGTACTGGGAGAGACAACTGGAATCTGGAGGCATCTCTGGGGTGAGCTAGAAACCTAGTGCAACAGGAACTCCCAGGAATCTATGAGGGAGAGTCAAGCTAAGACTCCTAGCAATGGGGTTTATGGAGCCTGAATTGGCAATCTCCTGTAAGCAGGTAAGACTTCCAGGGCAAGGATTGGGGGGAACTTGGACACCAATCCAACCACAAACCTTTCAAACTACAATTTGTCCTGCCTACAAAATGTGTCTCAGAAATTGGGGGAAAGGTCAACTAGTGACTGGTCCAGCTGGAGACCCACAGCCTGAGAGGAAACTCACCCCTTAACACCAGGACCCAGAGGCAAGATAACCCAGAAACCTAGGATAGAACCAAACATGAATAGAAAAAAAAGGGGAGAAAGTCAATGAAATGATTCCTAATGATATTCTGCTATACTCCTAGTTTGTTGCCCAGCCCAACTGTCATCAGAGAGGCTTCACCCAGCAACTGATGGAAACAGATGCAGAGACCTGCATCAAACATTAGGCTGAGCTTGGGAATCGTACTGAAGGGGAGACGGAAGGAGCCAGAAGGGTCAAGGACAACCCAACAAAACCCACAGAACCAACTAACCTGGGCTCATACAGTTGCATAGAGGCAGAACAGATAGCCAGGGAGCCTTCATGGAACTGAGCTAGCCCTCTGAATATATGTTACAGTCATTTAGCATGGTCTTCCTATGAGACTCAGTGAGATCATAGGATGTCTCTGATTATGTTGCCTGCTTTTGAGACCTATTCATTCTGCTGAATGGCCTTATCCAACCTTAGTAGAAAAGGAAGTGCCTAGTCTCACTGCAACTTGATATACCATGGCTGGTGGAAATATATGGGAGGTCTGTCTATATATAAAAAAGACAGTGAAGGAGGAGTCGATGGGATGGGCGGGAGGGGAGGTAGAGGTGTCTTTGATTAGGATGTAAAAACAACAAAAAAGATTAAAATATACACTTTCCCATTGAGAGACAGAGAGATGAGAGACTGGTTCAGTAAATATGGTAGAAGATGGGAGATGATTCTCAGTATCAAACCTTTACCTTTACAGCCACAGGCATACGTGTGAACATGCAATCACACACATAGAGCATCTACACACATGTCAAAACATGAATACTCAACACGTGAATGCCACACACATATGAGAAATGGAAAAGGAGAGAGAGAGTGTTATAAACTGAGGCTTTCAATAAGAGTATAATCAAATATGAATCATTGTCTCCCCACTTCATTATTTTTAACATTTAAGCCAAATTATTATACCTACCATTCACCTATAAACATGACTAAAATCTTAATGAATCTATAAGTTAATCTCTACCACTGCTCACTGATCTGCTCACTCCCTCCAGTCTGAACTGGGAAGTTTCTATTTAGTGAGTTTTGTTTTCTAGATTCAGGATTAATTTTATGGTACAGATTTTGGGTTGGTTTTCCACTTTTAATTTAGAAAGAAAATCAGGACATTTTTACAAATGAATTACACTGGTTAAGACTCCAAATTATATTTTTGAGGAAAAATTTTAGTTGTACTTACAAATGAGTTTATTTCCATTTACTTTACTTTCCTTACCAGGGGAAATAAAATTCTTATTCCCACATGCAATATATCAAGTTTTTAATAATTTCCATGAAAAGAACTTTCTAAGGTTATCTCTTTTATCAATAGTTAAATTATGTTATGTTTTTAATTGGATTCCACGTCACAGCCTCTAACTTCCCAGAATTGTAATGGCACTGAATTAATTTAAAGGGACTCAGAGAAACCAGATATGGAAGACTGTCACCATTATAATTTAGTTTTATGATTAGATCATAGAAAATATTGTAAAAATCTGAAGATAGCATTAGCCTTTCTATTATGAAAGAGCATCCATCTAGTTTGTCTGTCTTAAAAATTATTTGAAGAGATTTCCAATTCTGTAAAAATTTGGATGAAATAAATGTCACAATGAAAATAACAGAGAATATCATGTTAAACGTACACCCAACAAAGTAACAAACACACCAATACTTCTTGCTGCACTGTGTCAGTGATAATAGAATAACACCAGGGATCTTTTCCACTCCCTGAATCATTAGATACACAAAGTGAAAACACTTCACTATAATAATACAATTATTTTACATTTTATACAGGTATAGTAAGGAAGCTTGCTTTTTTGTTGTTGTTGTTAAAGATTTTTTTTCCCAAAAATTCCCCAGAGAACAAAGAAAATTACTTTTCAGCACATGACTACTGGGAAGGTAAAACCATACCAACCATAAGAAAAGTGTTTTCAGAAATCATACAACTATATGGGACTTATCAAAAGTTCCATGCGGTGGCAATATAAACAGCAATTATTTATTTAGAAATATCTGGGGAAAAAATGCCACAAAAAGTATATACTGAGATATACATATACATATATACATACATATATTTTCTCATAACTACATGCAAATCTATGTAATCTCAAAACAGAACATTTATAAAAAAGATAGCAACTTTTTTAGTATCAGTATGTTGATACATAAATATATACTGAAATATCCATGTGTGTATATACTGGACAATGAAGAGATATTTCTGTAATTGTCCAATTATATTTTAGCATAACTGATTCAAGGCCATTTAATATTAATTTTTAATTATGTTGGATATGGAAGGCTATTTTACTATGTTTTAAAAAACTAATTTATAGTTCTGTATTTTAGAAAATTGTAAGAAAATGGACAAGGAAAGCCTGTCTTAAATTCACCAGTCATCAGAGCTTGGTAGACAAGAATGCAGCCCTTTTATTTGATGGGATGAAAAAGCTAATAATGTATGACAGTAAAAAGGCAGGGGCTTTTAACGCTTTTTTTAACCTTACAAAAAAGGTCAGCTCTGATCTGGAAATGAGAACAGCCAACACATGGGATAGAAGGGCAAAAAGCCAAGCAGAAAGTGCGAAGGAGCTGGTGACAGACGTGCTGAGGATGGCAGGTCCCCGTCCATGCACATGGACCCCAAGACTCGAAAAGTACCTCCAGTCATTCCTCAATTAATTTCGGTTTGCTTCACAGGTTCAGAGGAGAGACAGACAGGAGACTGGAAAAATTACCCAGAGCAGAAGAGAAAATGATTTGTCCTTATTTAAACAAAGAGGGAAAGAGAGCATTCTGTAACCAGCTTGATAGCTTATTGCTTCTAACTCAGTGGTGGATGCACAGAATATTAAACAGCTTGTGAATGTGTTTATTGAATGTCACTCTATGGCCATCACTGACGTGGAGTCCTCATCTGACATATGTGAGATTTGAGAGAAGAGAGGCTTGCTGAGATCAACCTGTCACTGAGCGCTGAAGCAGATTAGAATCCAGAACTGCTGATTCCAGAAGCCTTGTTCTCACACTGAATAACCAATCCTGGAGGTTTTTACTTCTGTTAGGAGTTTTATACAACTAATCAATCAGTCAACCTATCAATATAATAATGTAAAAAGCTCAAGTACACTTAAATGAAAACATAAATTGCCTATTCTTGTTTTTATCTTTTTAATGCTAAAGTTTGAATAAGAAAGGATATCCTTTCTTGGGGAAAGAGCTTCCAAGAAGTCATGTAAATGAACCATTATACTGTGATAATAAAAATAAAATTGGCCTCTGGTGTCATAGTGTTCACAGCATCTGCTAGCTGGTCACCCAGGTCACATGGCATGGTCTTTCTCAGTTTCCATTCACTGTACAATAGATGGAGATAACAGTGGTTCACATTTGACAGAACAATTAAAAAGGCTAAATGAGAAAAACAGTATATCCAAAGTACTTACCACAGTGTCTAATAAGTTGGATATTTAACAAAAAACCCGTATAACTACTTGTGTGAATAGGAAAATGAATTTGTATCATATTGAACAAATTGGCATGGTCGTCATTATCTACTTGATTGACACAGTGCTATAAATATTGTTATGAGAGATACTTGGTTTCTTTTAGTAAATACATTTTAAGTGTTTTACAATCATTTATTAATTTTTGGAGAATGAGGCATGTGCCTACCATGGCTCACATATAAAGGTCAGAAAACAACTAGGAATCCATCTGGTTCCCTGTTTCTACCATGAGAATCCCAGGGGCCAAACTCAGGTTCTCAGGCTTGGCAGCAAGTGCCTTTACCTGCTGAGCCACCTCCCAAACATCCCCAAAAATGGATTTTTTATTATTTTAGTTTTGATATTATAATATAATTACATAGTTTCCCTGTCCCCTTTCCTCCCTCCAAGGCCTCCCATATACCTCTCCTTCCCCTTTTTCATTAATGTTGTTAGATGTGTAGGTGTATATGCATATACACACATATTTCTAAATATAACCTGTTCAGTCTGTATATTGTTACTTGTATGTATATTTTCAGGGCATCTTAGTTTGGATTCCTATTGCTGTGATGAAACACTATGACCAAAATGCAAGTTGGGGAGCCAGGCATAGTGGCACATGCCTTTAATCACAGCACTTGGGTACCAGAAGCAGGCAGATCTCTGTGAATTGAAGGCCAATGTGGTCTACAAAATGAGTCCCAGGACAGCCATGTTATACAGAGAGACACTGTTTCAAAAAATTAAGAAAAAACATAACAAAAACATAAAAAAGTAAGTTGGAGAGGAAAGAGTTTATTTGGCTTACACTTCCATATCATGTCCATCATCCAAATAAGTCAGGACAGGAACTCAAACAGGGCAGGAGTCTGAAGGCAGAAGCTGATGCTGGGGCCATGGAGGGGTGCTGCTTACTGGCTTACTCCTCCTGGCTTGCTCAGCCTGCTCTCTGATAGAACCCAGAACCACCAGCCCAGGGATGGCATCACCCACAATGGGCTGGGCCCTCTCCCACCAATCACCAATTAAGAAAATGCCCTACAAGTCTGTACACAGATGTTTCATGATCTGACTGCCTGTTCCCAAACACCTGGCAGCTGCTTACCAAATTACCACACAGAGGCTTATATTAATTATAAATGCTCAGCCAATAGCTCAGGCTTATTATGCACTAGCTCTTACACTTAAATTAACCCATAATTCTTATCCATGTTTAGCCATATGGCTTGATACCTTTTCTCACTACAACATTCTCACCTTGCTTTGCTATGTTTTCTGGTGACTCTCTGACTATCCCCTTCCCATTCCCAGAATTCTCCTAGTCTAGCTTTCATGCTCAATCTCTTCCTGTCCAGCTATTGGCCAATCAGCTTTTTATTAACAAATGAGAGTAATACATATTCATAGTGTAGAAAAAGATTGTTACAACACAAGTCTGCCTACCGTCTGATCTTCTGGAGGCATTTTCTTAATTGAGGTTCCCTCCTTTCAAATAACTCCAGTTTGCGTCAAGTTAAGGCAAAACTATGCAGCACGAGGGCTGACCACTTGTTATTGAATAGCCAATTGGTGTGTTCTCCCCTGGGGAAGACTTTTTCTCCCATTCACAGCATCCTTAGTTGCCTGTATTTCTTTGATTTCTTTGTGTAGGGTTGAGGCCTTGTAGTCTTTCCTCTGTCCACTTTGACATGTCTGTTATTGTTGTCTTTATCAGCTTATGTTTGGACAGTCATGTTGGAAAGACTTTATGGCTCTCAACCCTGTACCACATATCTAAATTTCAAGGCAGTGGACCCAGTTCCATCATCTGTAATGTGGAAGACTTTCAAAGATGACATTAATTTTTTTCTCCTAGAATCTTAGATATTAGAGCAAATGAGATGCATACATGCTACAGTACTCCCCTGCATTACAGCCTTTTTCTCTGACCCAGCTTATCCCTAGATTTCTGCTTATCCTTAGTCCTCTACTATTTAGAATGCCAGCACAGAGAACCTGTGCTGGATATGCACTTTCATTTCCAGTGACCTTTCCACTTTCACTGGCATGTCCGTGGTCCTGCGTTAGTGTGTTTTGTGCCTGTCACTATTCATATGAACCATATATGGTACCTACCAGCCTACTCTTCTTAAAGGTTCAAAGGACTGAATCTTTGAATTCAAATCTGGTCATCTGGCTGTGCCTAGTCTTTGCTCCGAATGTCCCTTGGCTCTGTTGTTCTAAGGAGAAAACCCAAATGCCATAACATAGTATGAAAGCCCTTCTGGATCCTATTTCTGATGAAGCTGTTAGACTTCTCCTGCCTCAGCATGCTTTTGGATTTTCCACGCTGTTTTTGCTTTCTCCTGCTCCATTTCATCAGCAAGATCTGCTATCTTAACTGTCCAACTACAGTTAACCTTGCAAAGCTCAAATTCAAATATGCCACTGCTAAACTTCTCACATTTTCATGTATGGGTGAGAAGCATATCCTGAAAGCCTCCATTTATACTTTTCATCATTTCTGCTCATGATATCTCTGTAATTATGTATGAGATTAATAAAAGTTACATCAAAATATACCTACCTCTCAGAGACTTGTCCCATAGGTGATTCTACATCTCAAGTTAGTAATCAAGATTAATGTCTCAGGGTCATATTGTGTTTTCTCATTTAGGTTCTGGTTTGATTATTTCCCTTCTCCCAATTAGAATCTAACCCTTGTGTCTTCTTTGATGATTACTGTATTCTAGCATCCAAGAAAATATTTTGTATACTGAACCTCAAGTCAATCATTATTTTATCCCAGCAAGCTATATAATTTCTTATCAAAATCAATAGAGATCTTTAGCCATGTCAAATCTGTTTGTGTTTATTGATAGAGTGTATCCATTAAAACTGTGAAAGGTTTAGAGATTTTGAAAAGCAGACTTAAATATAGAAGACGATTTGCCAAATTAAAAGTATTGAATTTTTGAGGGCTGGAGAGATTCTTCATTTGTTAGGAGTATTTGCTGCTCTTCCAGAGGACCTAAATTTGGTTCCCACTATGCATGTCAGGCATCTCACAATGGTCTGCAACTCCAGCAACAGTGGATCCAAGGCTGCTGGCCTCTATTGGCACCTGACCTCAGGTACAGATACCCACATGTAGAGATAAACATACACATTTTTTTTCAAAAAGGATTATTAATTTTTTTAAGATCAAAAACAAGACACTACCAGGGATAGATCCTGATCCCTGGTGCATGAGCTGACTTTTTGGAGTCCATTATCTATGGTGGGACACCTTGCACTGCCTTGATGCCTCAATAAACGTACCAGGCTTGCTGACTCTCTATGGCATGGCAGGGTTTACCTTTTTGGAGGAGGGGATCGAGGGTGGGTTGGGAGAAAGTTTGGGGGAAGTAGGAGGAGGGATGAGAGGGGGATCTGTGGTTGATATGTAAAATGAATAAAAAATTTCTTAATAAAGAAAAAAAGATGCTAGCTGCTCCTTCTACTCTGTCCCATTATCATAGTATATGCACATTTATAACTGGAAGGCAGCTGGCTGCCATGGATTGTGCTCTTCATATTCTCTCCCAGCACCACATGGTTCTGTAGAGCTATTTCCTATCTCTGGGCACAAGGGATAAATGGTAGACATGGCCCTTCTAGTCAGCTTCCTCCAGGACGAAGCAGGTAACAAAGAGAACCAGTGAATGGCAGACACTATGCAGAGAACAACACCTCAGCAAACTGCTGTGAACGCAGGTGTATACTGCTTCACCAAGTTGGAGCCATTTTGCATTGTGTTTGTGAACTTTGACCAGGTTACTCTAAATAAACCTGTTTTAAGTTTCTCAATGTTCCTAGAGGAAATTAAACTTCAAATTTAAGAATTATGGAACATGTATACTATCTTCCCTACACATATTCATTACAAAATAAAACAGAAACAAAAAAAAAAAACCTGGTGTATAAGTTTCATGAAGCCTTCTTACTCTGCAAGTTAAAGTCTCATGTTTGGAAGAGAAAAATACAAAACCATTTACTGAAATCAAGATAGAATTGAGTGTATGATGCACACTCCCCATCACATTAATCAAGTACTTGTTCTGCCCAGTGAGTACCCACAACAAATACCCACAGCAACTGACCAGAGAAGGTCATTCAAAAATTGTTTGTACTTTTATTTTAGAAGTTTTAATTTATGCTTTTCATATAAGATGATTTATATATAGGTTTTTTGAGACAGGGTTTCTCTGTGTAGTTTTGGTGCCTATCCAGGATCTCACTTGGTAGAACAGGTTGGCCTTGAACTCACAGAGATCTGCCTGGCTCTGCCTCACGAGTGCTGTGATTAAAGGCATGTGCCACCACTGCCCAGCTCAATCAAAATATTTATAGTTTCCTAAATCTTTTTTTTTTGGCATCATGAACCTTAGGTTCTACATGAATTATTGACTTAGCTTTACATAATGACACCTTTTTATTTAATTCTTTGTTATAATAAAGCATTGAAAAGGAAACTATGAAATGAATTTGTTAAATTCTTCATTGAAATTAAATCTAATTTGATATTTTTAGACAAGTATACATATAGTAATGTGTGCTCTCTCAAAGTCTTTGTCACAGCTATTCTAGTCCATAAATATATCTAAACCATAATTAATTCACCCTTATAAGAAGAAGAAAATTTAATACAGTTTTCACTACCTTGAGTTGAGAAAAAGAAACAGAAAAAGTAGTCAGGAGGTAACCAGATGTGGTGCTGAGGGTACTTAATGGGCTACATACAAATACATGTTCCAATTCTACTCCACTTGGAATAACTTCATATTGAAGTCACCTATTAACTCAACACAAAAATGTCTCTCCAAAATGCATCAAGAGCAAAGGTAGTGTATTTCGTAGGAATTTTGAAAAAGGAAAAAGTATTAGGATTAAAATAACAGTTCATCACTTCCTCTACTACATCTTAGGAGTGTCTTGCCTTTGTTCATATTTGGTTTAACATTCTGTGGTACAACAGGGTGCCTATGACCCAGCATTGCTCTCTTTCTTACTGCCAAAAAAACAAGTATAGTTTGCAACACTGTAAATCATCTACAATAAAGGAATCATTTAAAGTCCCATGATATTTGTTATAATTGTTCCTAATGTGCCAGCTTCCTATCAGGATGTCAGTACAGCTGTGGGAAAACACTTTACTTTCATATTGTAATACATATTGATTATTAGCCAAAGCTAAATGTTTCAATTGATGCCGTTTCAAATTATAATTGCTACCTGAATGTATTCATGGTATTTATATTCTTTTGATATCTAAAAATGTGTCAGTATGGCACTCTTTAACTATTCAAGACCGTTTTCAAATATATGTAATTTTATAAATGCAACTGAGTCATGAAATGAGTATTGTAAGGATAATTATAACCATAGCAGGAATTATTTGAATACAACTTTAAAGAAGATTTGATTGCCTTAGGTAATCAAAACTGAATAAATTTATATCCATAAATAATTACATGTAAGTATATATGTATCAGAATATGTAATCTCAAAAGTAAAATTATACACATGTACACAGATAAAAATAACATACCTACACACACACATATATATATATATATATATATATATATATATATATCACTCGCTTAAAATAATTATGTTCCTATGGTGTGAGTTATATTGTATGTTGGAATGTTGGATATATGTGGTGACAGTCAGATGATTGTTTTTCTTTTCTTCTCTCTTTTTTATGACTTAATTTTAGAATTTCATGTATGAGTATTGCATTTACATCTTCCCCTCCTCTTCTCTCCAACTCTTTCTATGTCTCCCTACCTCCTGTCAAATCAATGGCCTATTTTTCTTTAAATATTGTTGTTAGGTATATACATATTGTATAAATACAAATTGCTAAATCTGTTCAGTATTGCTCATACATGCATGTCTTTAGGGTGACCACTTGATATTGAATAATCTATTAGGGAGCTCATTGCTGATTGGCTTGACTCTTCTTCTCTGTGCAGTCATTACTTGGTTGTAGTTCTTCATTTAAGATTGTAGTCTGATGAGATTCCCCCTTCCTCGTCCACACTGGCAGGCCAAATAGTGATGTCATTGTCTGGTGCCTGTCCTGGATCTCACTCTGCAGACCAGGCTGCCCTTGAATTCACAGAGATTCGCCTGGCTCTGTCTCCCAGGTGCTGGAATTAAAGGCGTGTGCCACCCCTGCTGCCCGACCCTCAGGTCTTCTTTTGGAACTGTATTGTTGAGTTTTCGTGAATGGGTGAACTGTCTTATGAAAAAGACACAATTCATGACAGGTTCCCTGGTCCTCTAGCTCTAAGATTCTTTGCATCCCTCTTCCATAGTGTTCTCTGAGTCTTAAGGATATACCAGTTGTAGTTGGGTGCCCCATGGTCAGTTGTTCTCTGCATTTTAACCAGTTGATTTTTGTAATGATATCCTTCTGCAAAAATAAAACAAAACAAAAACACTTCTTTGATGAGGGTGGAGGACTTCAGTTATCTTTGCATATAAGACTTTGTGTTTAGAATGCAGTTGAAGATTATACTGGCATGGAAAAGTAGCAGCAGAAAGGTCTCCTCTACTCTCCCTGGCCTTACCAGTCATAAATAGTTGGCTAAGTTTATAGTTCCAGGCATGAATGTTCTTCTACTAAGCAGGTCTTAGCCAATCAGATGGCTATCAGTACCCAACAATTTAAGTGACTCTATTGCACCCTTGAAACTATCTTACCACGTGTCACTGTTGTGCTTGCAGGATTTGCAGCTGGGTAGGACTAATGATTTTTCCCCCATTGGCAGCTTCTGTAGTACATTCTGATACTATGAGAGCTAGGGAGGAAGTGTCAAGGTCAAACATAAATGAATTCCTTCAAGGCATGTGTTCCAACTATGTGGTATCTTCAGCAATAGGGACTTACCTTCAAGTTCTGGGAGGCAACCAAGGGCAAACGGCAATGGCCTGTATTGTTTAGAGGATCTTTTGAACTCTCCTAACCAACAACTCAAAACTATTTTTTATTCCTGGTACTGAAATTACTCTATTGTACTTTGGAGAGCATTATCATTCCAAGTGGCATAACTTTATATATGTACATTATCATAATGTAATTTTATATAAACAAAAAATAATATAATTTCCTATTTTTTGAAATACTCCTGGTGTTATTCATCCCTCCTCCCTTCTTCCTGTGTTACTTACTCTTTCTTCCTCCTCCCCAATTAAAGCCCTCTACCCTACCTTGTTATTGGTGAAGTATTAAGGCAACACCACGTAGTTAAAAAGGAGCTCTATTTTGTGGGGTAACTCGCAAGTGAAGGATAGGTTACAGGGTCCAGGAAAGGTGTAGTGCAGTCCAGCATTGTTCTCTGGAGAACTCTGTTCAGTCTACCTCCGCATCCAGGATCCAGGAACCAAGAGAGCTGGCACATCCAGATCTCAGGTCTTAAGGGCTCCTGTCTTAGCCCTGCCTTGTAGGCATGACAGTTACCGAAGCCTCAATGGGGGTAGTACTTCCAGGTCAAAGCTGGAACAACTACCCACTACACCCTGTTGTTCCATTTCCCCTTTCCTAACACTTTTGTCTTACCATATTGATTCATCCAGGTCTCTTTTTCCTTCTTGCTTTCTTTGTGGTTTCTCCAGTTGTATACACACATGTAGAGAATCAGAGCTGGATTTCATTCACTTTATATGGGCAGAGTTTCCTTTTTTTTTTAATTAAGAGATTTTCTATTCATTTTACATACCAACCACAGATTCCCCTGTCCTCCCTCCTCCCACCACCCCCTCAACCCTCCTCCATCCCCACCTCCTCCAAGGCAAGGTCTCCAATGGGGAGTCAGCAGAGCCTGGTACACTCAGTTGAGGCAGGTCCAAGCCCCTCCTTCCTGCACCAAGGCATAGTTTTTTTAAAAGATGAACATTTAAAACTTTTTATTAGCACATATTCATTTTGCTTTCAATGCATCCGATATTTTGACCACATTTATACTCAACCCCACTACCCTTCTCTGGTTACCCCACCACTCCCTCTAGACTTGTTCATTTAACCAAATGAGTCCTTTTCGACTTTGGTATCATTCACATACATCTGTATACAGATATGAAACAAACCTATCATTCACATACATCTGTATACAGATATGAAACAAACCTGACTTTCTGAGTTTGACTTATTTGGCTTAATATGAACATCTCCAGTTCTATCCATTTCCTTGATGATGGAATGTCTTTGTGGATGAGTAAAATTGTATTGTGAGTATATACCATTTCTAGTTTATCCATTAGTCTGCTGGTGGGTATTGAAACTGATCCTACCACTTGGCTATTATGAACTGTGCATTAATATATATGAGTATGCAGATATCTCTGTACTGCATTGAAGGACCTTTGTCAACAGTTCACCAGACAGCACGTTCATTTCTACTCTAACTTGGGTTCCTCTTTAAAGCCATATTACTTTCAGGTATAATTTACTATTTCCTACATGTGCACAATTTACCAACCTCATAATTGGTCCCTTCTATTTTTTCATCCTACATTTAAATAGAGTAATATATCTAAAAGTTTGCAAACATGCTGTTTGAGACTTTTCTTAATGAGTTCATAATACCTGATTATGTGGCCAATTAATATGCTTTATCAAATTCTTGTTGAAGGAACATTTTGTGTCTTGTATGTGTTACAAGTTTTCAGTGTTGTCCTCAACACCCCAACTCTTTACCATATACTCATTCTCAAACAGAAGTGCTCAAAAAGAGCACTTACTAGGGAATTCCTGAACATCAAGTCAGCCCTTCTGTACCTCACTGTACATTCCTCATCTCTTGTGGGCTCTGAGAGGAAGACAGTGCAGTTGATAATAAAGATTATAAGACCTGATCCTCCAAACTCAAAATCTTTTTTCCCTACTTGGTAAAAATTGTAAGTGCAATACTATGTAACCAGCCTTTAAAATGTGTGTGTGTGTGTGTGTGTGTGTGTGTGTGTGTGTGGTGTAATACAAATTAAAATGAATTTGCTTTGCTATAGGACAGAATCATTCAGTACGACCTTTTGAAATTATTTGACATTTGATTTTGAAAAGACATGCAGAATTTGGACAGTAAAAAGAAAAGAGAGTGATGAAGAAAAGCCGCTTGAATTCATTTAAGGAAAATATAAGAAAATGTAGAAAAGTACAAGCTTTGGCCTACACAACATTTCTCCCTTCCTTGTAGTACAGTGCCATGACTTCTACTTGCCCTATGTCAAAACCAGACAAAATATTATATAGAAAATTCTAGAGATCAACAATTCATAAATATGAAATTGCATGTTGTCCTGAGTAAAGTAAGAAAATGTCAAGCTGTTTCAGCTGTCATATCTGGAACAGAAGTCTCTAGTGCATCCACAGTGTGTCACTCAGTTGTTATCATACCCCAGGTATCAGGTAAATTGCAGTGATACCACAGTGGTTATGTTGAGTAAATGTGTTTTGGGTTTGTTTGTTTTGTTTTTTACTTTATTATGCCCCACAGAACATATGCTGACAATTTGAATGTGGTAAGAAGAAGCAATAAAACACTTTTTGTTTTGCTTGTTTGTTTGTTTTAAGGAAAAAAACAAAAATTCTTTACTTAATGAAAAAAGAAAAATTGTGTTTTGAGATTATAAAAATCTATAGTATGAACAAATCTACTCATGAACTTATGAAAAAGAAAAAAAGAAAATCACTTGAGGTTTATTGATATAACTCAATCTTCAAAATGTGTGACAACAGTGCATGTAAGTGCATAGTTACAAAAAAAGGAACATTAATTTAGTGAGTAGAAAGCAAAATAGAAAACATACTCCCATAAATGGCGACATATCACATCAGAAAACATTAATCCTATATACAAATTACAATGGGGGATGCCCTCGAATGAGGGAAACTATTTATAAGAAGTGGTTACACAGATTAGAAATAAGTTTGGATTTAAAACAATTATTGGAGAAGCAGTAATCTAGATCCTGGTGTGAAATTTAACATTAAAATCAACTACATTACATCATCCAGGAAACACTTTGATGGTTTAAAAATAAATAGAAAACTACTTCTAATCACAATGTTCTTTCAAAAGATATCAGAGTGGGGAGGGGAAAAAATGATCTCAAAGTAAAAATATTGAACTGTAAATGATGACCAGTCATCCACATCAGTGTTTCTCAATTGTGGGTCACAATGCCTTTGGCAAACCTCTATCTCCAAAAACATTTACATCATGATTCATAACAGTAGCAAAATGATAAATATGAAGTAGGAACAAAAACAAATCTATGGTTGGAGATCATCACAACATGAGGGACTGTATTAAAGGGTTGCAGCATCAAGAAGGTTAAGAACCACTGAGCCACACCATCTGCTTCTGACATCCAATCAACCACAGCATCCAAAATAGCCTCAGAAAGTCAGTGTTTCCTTGCAACTCATCACAAAGCCTCTCATTCACCTGCTGCCACTCCTTATATGGATATTATATCATCCCTCGTTATTGCAATATAAATAAATAAATAAATAAATAAATAAATAAATAAATAAAACTACAAGTACAGAAAAAAGCAAGTGTTACAGTCAGAAACCATTCATTGTAAAAATATTCTAAGTATTGCTCCATTTTACTACTATTTATTGTTATTATTCTCTTACTGTGACTAATTTGTCAACTTTTATCTAGAAGTATATAATAGAAAATTATATCATATTTATATATTACACAAGCACATTATATTCTTAGAGTATTCAACACTGTCCTATGTAGTAAGCATCATTTGGGGTCTTGATACAGATACTCATTGATTAGAACTACTAACTCTATAATTAGCTGGATATGGACCAGGAGAAATGAGTAGTGTGGTTGGAAATGAAACCCACAAAATTAAGACAAAGTGACGCAAGAATGATAAGTGTGTATATGGTTAAGGTGTACAGCATACTCACTACAGACAAAGGAAGTCATTCAGTGTCTTCTGAGCTTCAGAAAAGAAATAGAAGAATGTTACAGCACAGTAACTGGAGCCAAAGCAAGAGAAATAGACTAGAAGTTTGCTCACTTCATCGTTCATTGGACCAACAATAATGCATTCACTAAGTACTTGCCACAAAATTTAGAAGCATAAGTAAGTGTACAGAAACAATCAATGAGGATAAGAGGGATACAGGCATGTTCTGAACCTCAAGAAGCTCACTGTCTATAGGCATGGGGTAAAAGGAAAAATGGACAATTAAATAATGCAATTCAATACCATGTACTATTTATTTTGATATAGTACTGATTAAAATAAGAATCCATGTGCCAAATAAAGTGTGGAAGAGTAAAAGTAAAACAAAATTGAAGGAAACATTTATGTAATTTGACCGTACAGAAACTTAATTACCTGTGTGAGTTCTACCCAGACCTGACTGTTAGTGTTGAATAGAAGTAAGTAGGATTCTTGGATGAGACATCTTGCTAGATAGAAATTTGAGAGTTTTTATTGAACACACGGAGGTGAAAGAGGTCAACTTAATCAGAGTATAAATTAGTGTACAGTGTATCATTTTTTCAAAATGTTCACCATTCAGTCTTGCCACACGTACCTTCATCAGATTATTCCTCTGGGGAAGCTATAGTTTGTTTCATTAAAGTAACTGTTGGTCTTGTGATTTTCTTTAGTCAATGAAATCTAAGAATCTAAGTGCAAAACTTTAAAGCCCGTGAAGTCATTCTGCCTTTCTTCCAGCTGTACCTCAGCACCAGCAATGGCTACTAGGGTGAAGAGTCAAAGATGACATGAAAATGAAAATCTGGAGCACACAGTGTGAGCTCAAAATAAACATATTTTTGTAGGTTGATGCAAGAAAATAATCTTACAGATGGATGGATATGAAAAACATAGGTAGCATAGAACAATTGGTAATTATTCTAGACTGTAATTCAGAGGAACTTCACAAGTCTAGACTTATATGTTTTGTTTGGATTTTTGTTTTGTTTTGTGTTTTTGAAGGGGAGAGAGAGCATGAGATTGAGTGAACAGGGAGGTGGGGAGGAACTAAGAGGAGTTGGCAGAAGGGAAAGACTATGATCAAAATAGATTTTATGAAAATATTTTAATTTTAAAAAATGCTAAGAAAAAATAAAAACAAAGAATTAGATAGAACTATCCAGGATGTATAACTGATAGAACTTCAATATATTTGAAATGTGAAGTTATAAATGAACGCAAAACGACATGGATTTTACCTGAGTTTGTGGAATTGTCAATTTGTTGTAGGATAGGGACATTGTTTCTCTTTTTACAGTAATATTCAAATTTGCCTTGTAGCCAGATAACAACCAAAGTTAATGAGGCAGCCTAGGGAGATTGTATCCAGTGGGGTTCCTAACAAGGATAACACTGTTGAGGAAACTGATTTTTGAAGGGAAAAATGAGAAGACTAGGAAATAAAAAAAAGTAGAGATGAAAGAATATCACATGGATAATTGATATTTTATAAACCCAAGAAGAATGGACATTTTAAGAAATGTGTTTGATTGTGTATACCACTGCAGAGAAATAAATAAGATGAAAACTTTGAAGAGATCATTGGTGTTTACAGTGAAGGAATGGATTGGAAAAGTACATTTCAGAATATCTACCTGAGATGATAATCTCATCTCATTAAACTATTCCAAGAAACCTCTGAAATCATCCTCTGTCTTCAGTACTGAGACTGTGGAAACTCAAAACACAGGAACTAAATTGCTTATTTTCTATTTTAAATGGGGTTGTTGTGACTTTGCAACCAAATTAGAAGAGATTTTCAAGGGTGTTAGAGTGCACATTTGGATAGATTCCTCTCACTGTTGACCTAGAAATTATAGTTAATTTACAAAGTGATGAAGTCATCTTTGTAGGAAGTGCATTGTCCAACACATTTACTTTGTCTGTTTGATTTTCATTATACAGACTTTGTAGTCTAGGCTGGTCTCACACATGCAGTCTAGAGACTATATCTAAAGTGCTGGGATTACAGATATTTACCACACTACCTGGCTATGTCCATGACATTTCAAAGATGAGCTTCATTAGTGGGTGTGTATTGAAGCCTACCAGTAATGAAGAAAATAATAAATTGAAGAAAGCAACTTCAGAGAAAGACAGAAAGAACACAGCATGGAGTGGAGGTTGTTGTAGAAATGTAAGTAGAGTCAAAGAGCATGCTTGCTTGCTGACCCAGGAAGGATGCCAGAGAAAGGTATGAGATTGAAGACATTGGAAAAGGAGGAAATAGTTGATTGCAAACAGTCTCATATGGAACAAGAAAAAACAGGGCCAAGAGTCATTAAAATAATAGTTAATAATAATAATAATAATATGAAGAATGCAAAAATAGACTCTTTGTCTGGAATCTACGTGAATATAAATATATATCATTAATTATGCAAATAAATTCAATATTGGCACTAGCAGAGTTATACTTGAAAACCATTTCTAAAGTCTGAAGTACTGAACAAATATGTGCACTATTTTGTTTTCATTTTAGTTTCACTGACGTGCCAGGAATGCAGATGGGAGCATGGAGACAGAGTTAGAAATAAAGTGTCTGTAGAAATTAATGGTGAAACAAACAAAAAGTAAAAGAAGTCTTTTGCTTACAACTATAGTGAGAAAACAGAGGGCCAAAGGGAATGCGCTAAGTTCCTTCTCTGAGTACATGATCAGGAACATTGGCACACTAAAGAAGTCAGTGCTTACAAAAGTTGGTAACACAGTTGAGAGTCTAAAAGGCAATATGTCATCAAAAGGAGGAAACACAGTCTCACAATGACTAACTCGTGACTGAGCACAACACTCACCTCCAGTGGGTAGCCCCTCTCTCATGACTGTTGGTAGACTAATGAAAGCAGTCAAGAGTGTGCAACTGACAAGAAGGGAACCCAATCTTTAATCAAACAGTCTTTATTGCTGCTGTATGTGAAAAGCAGATCAATCAATTGGGAAGAGAAACACTGATGAGCCAGACAAGCTGTGGTCCTTGTGGAATTGATACCACTGCCAGCAAACACATCAAGAGGCAGTTTCCTCTAGAAGAAAAGAAAGATTCCATGGAGCGACAGATCCAGGCGGGTGAGAGTGCTTAGGGATCCAAGAATGAAAGCATAAGGCCAAGAACACACAACAACAATTTCTCTGGCTAAGAACTATAGATCTCACAATGTGGCTCAAGCTTACAGCTCTCCTTATTCTTGTGTTATCATTATGGGTCACAGGGTGGCCTGTAATCTCTGACATTCACTATCTAATTTTTCTGCCCTATGTTTGTGTTCTATTGCTGTGATAAAAGCATCATGGGAAAGGAAGGTTTAATTGACTTACAAGTACCCACCACAGTCTATCATAAACGCACTCGGAGATTTACTTGGGGGCAAGAACTGAAGCAGAGACCATGGAGGAGTCCTGCTTTACTGGTTTGCTCATGATGGCTTGCTCAGCCTGATTTTCTTTTTTTTTTATTCAGTCCAGGATGACCTGCCCAAGAGCAGCACCACCCACAGTGGCCTGGGCCCTCCCACATCAATAATTCATCAAGAAAATGCCTCACAGACATACCTACACAACAAGCTAATGAAGGCATTTTCCTAATTGAGGTCTTCTTTTCCTTGATGAGCCTGGCTTGTGTCATGTTGACAAAAAACACTAGTGGTCATAGATTCTATTTTCCTTCTTGACCAAATCACTATCTACATATCTGTGGAGATCATTTTTAAGACCTCTTCAGTCTTACCAAGTTACAGCAGCATCTACCTCAGGACTTTGTTCTTTATCAGTTCTTCTTCATATCTGTTAAGTTTTTCAAGAACTGCTACTTCTGTCTTTCTAAAACAAACGAAATTCCTGTTGAGTGTCTACTCTATATGGGGATATAGGTTAAACACTATATAGATGTTTTTGAAGGTTTTTTTTTTCTCCCTGCAATATTATTACATAGGAGTTTCCCTTTTCATCTCAAACAATCTAAGAAACTTCCCTGAAGGCACAGGAATACCTAATGGTGGATCCCAGAAGTGAACAATGTGGTCAGAGCATCCAAGCCTCCTGGCCTATGTTTGGACATCCATTACGTTGGATGTTTTTTCTAAAATTTCTTTTTTTGCAAGATCAGAATCTCAGGCTCAACCTTGTGAGCACTGCTCACACAAACACCTTCTTTCTTTTCCCTTAATATTTTTTTTTCATAGACCCACCTAATTCTGAGGCAAGCTGGTTCCTTGTATTTCTCATGCCGACTTGCAGGCTGCTAAGTGTTGTTGGAGAAAATGAAATAGCTTTGCTGATTGCTTTCATTACATTGTCATGATGTGCAACCTCAGCTGGGCCTTTGCAAACATTGGCAATCCCTCTGCTCCTCTCTCGACAGCTAGTTCCCATTTCCCACAGCATCTGTTCCAAATCTGTAGAGTTTTCCTCAAGTCTACTTTAATTAAAAACATTCTTAACGTGGCTTATGAGGCTCTCCAAACTTTGGCTCCTTCCCATCTCTCTGGTCTCCCCACGGGCCGTGCTCTCTCTTGTTCTTCTAGGTTCTTGCCAAACTGATACTTGTAATTCCTTTTTCTTGTCCCCTTTGGATAGTCTGCTCACTGAGCTGTGAAGGCCCTCCCTTGCTTCTTTGTTTAATTCACTACTCATCTTTCACTGTTACATCATGTGATGAGCTTTCTCTGACATCCAAGACTAGCTCAGATCCTATCATTTTTAAGATTGTGCGTATTTTCCTTGATTTATCTAAAGCCAGTGTTTCTCTTTAGGTGACTATATGCACATAGTGACAGTATTAACTCACTCAATTAATATGCTGCTGTTATGTCACACAATGCCTAATCCTTGGAAGGTGCTTTAAGCTTGGTTTTATATTTAACTGGAATCCTAACTCTGACATTAATCTTCATATATTATCTCATTGCTGAATGGAGAGACCTGCAACACCTTCTTCATACACGGGCTAGAAAATAAAGAGTTTCTCAGACTAGATCTCCAGCTAGCTAAAATTGTGAGCAGCAGATGGGTGCTGTGGAAAGGTTATTCTAGCTTTACCCTGACGGCAAGGCACAAAGACGTCTGTAGGAGAGTTTGTAACATAGTGTTTATTTGAAACACTTGCAACACGAGGAAATCAAAAGTATGTGACAGCCCTTGAGGTATTGCTGCAGCTATTGAAAGGCTACATAAGAAAGGAAGGGACAAATAGCCTTGTGAAGACTGGAGAAGAGGGCACAGGTCTGTTCTCACTGCAGTCTAGGGGTCTAGGCTGATTTTCTATGCCAACTTCTGCAAAGAACATCTCTCTCCCCAAACTTGTGACTGAGTCTTATCCTCTGGTGACAAGACTGGTAACACACTACAGTAGGAGTCAGAATTGCTACTATCCGTGAGAAAGAAGGTGAGTAAAAATAAAGGAATAACTGATGCCGGTAAGAAGCAACTGTCACAATCTGCACGGGACCAAAGTAGGCCCTCTGAATGCGGGTGACAGTTGTGTGGCTTTGGCAGTTTGTGGGGCCTCTGGTTTGTGGGACCAGGATTTATCCCTAGTGTATAAACAGGCTTTTCTGAGCCCATTCCCTATGGAGGGATGCCATGCTCAGCCTTGATGCAGGAGGGAGGGGCTTGGTCCTGCCTCAACTTGATAGGCCAGGCTTTGCTAACTCCTCACAGGAGGCCTTATTCTCTCTGAGGAGTGGATGGAGGTATGGGGGAAGAGGGTGAGTGGGAGGAGGGGAGGGAGGGGGAACTGTGTTTGGTATGTAAAATGAGAAAAACTTTTAAATAAATAAAAGAATAAAGTTATACAAATAAGAGAAAATATTAAAAGCAATGGTTAATTGAGTGGCTGATCAACTTCAGGTTCAGTTCAACATCAGCAACTCCTTCAAAACTGGGAGCTAAGGAAAGAAGAATAGCTGTGAAAGAGAAAAGATAGACATGACAGTCTATACCTTTTAAAGAATTCCGTGCCAGAACAAGGCAGAAAAGGATTTTTCTTGATAATTTGTTAAGCTATGCATTTCTTCATGTGTTTCTTCGAATTTTTCTAAATCAGGTTATTTACTTTCTTCCTGCTATTGTATTCATCCCACAGCAGGGTAGGAAAACTCCACAACATTTGGTCAGTCTTCCACACCATGAGAAGGAACCCATATCCTACACTGCCTTGGTAACCAAGAACCAGAGACGAGACAGCCCAGAGACCTAGGGTAAAAGCAAACACTACTGGTGTGTGTGTGTGTGTGTGTGTGTGTGTGTGTGTGTGTGTGTGTAGTGATTCCTAATCATATTCTGCTATACTCATAGATATATGACTTATCATTGAATTATCACTCATCATCAGAGAGGCTTCCTCTGGCAGCAGATGAGAAGAGATGCAGAGACCCCACAGCCAGACATTATGTGAATAGAGTATAAATAGGAGGTCTTCATCAAATCTTTCCCTTCAGAGCTCAGTTTACCCTTGGAAGAGGAAGTGGAAAGACTGTAAGAGCCATAGGGGATGGAGGACACCAGGAGAACAAGGCCTTCTACATCAAGTAAGCAAGGCACATATGAACTCACAGAGACTGAAGCAGCAGGCACAGGGCCTACATGAGTCTACACAAGGTCCTCTGCATATATATTGTAGCTATTAGCTTAATATTTTTATGGGACTGCTGACTGTTAGAATGAGTGTGTGACTAACACTTTTGCCTGCTCATAGGACTTTTCTCCTCCTGTTTGGTTGCCATGCCCAATGTCAATAAGAAAGTTTTTACTTCATCTTTTTATATTTTATTTGTCGTGTTTGGTTGTTATCTCTTAGGAGCCTGTTCTTTTCTAATGAGAGACAGAAAAAATATGGATCCGTAGGGGAGAGGAGGTGGAGAGGAACTAAGAGAAGTAAAAGGAGGGTAAACTATCATCAGGATGTATTATAAGAAAAAAATAATCTACTTTTAATAAAGGGGAAAATTCTGAGACGTCCTCACCTGTATGCACTTAAGTCACTCAAAGATAGTAGAATATGAATGAAACCAGCATAGTGAGCCCTGAGATTTAGCTACCAAGAAATCTACCAGTACTGCTCAATAGCATCTCCTTAACAGTAGGGTCAGAATTCAAAGAAAACAACAAGAATTGTTCTTAAGCCTTCCTTGTTCACAGGCAAAGTTTATTGACCTAGCCATGACTGACATCACATGTGTTCCTGGAGATAGATGAAACACCAGGCGAACAGCTCAGTGCTCTCTGGAAGTGTTTAGCAAAAAGATTTTGGATTATTTGAGTCTGAGTATACTGAACGTTTATTATTCTTGAATATTTTGGTTTCAATAGAAAGACACTAAATTAAAATTGACAGAGCCAATTAAAATGGGAGCCTCTTTATTGTTTTAGAGAATTGTAAATCCAGAGGAAGACTGTTGAGTGCACAGGAATGGACCACTGGCCTGGCTTAGTGCAGAGGCTCAAATGATGTCACCAGGGCCTGCTCTACCCCACAATCTACAATTAGCATTACAGAAAGAGCTCCCAGCATATCCAACAGCACATCTTCCTTGTTAAGTAGCAATCGCAATGAAAGGACTTACTTCTTTTTTTTAATACTTTTTTCATTTTTTTATTAAGAAACTTTTTTCATTCATTTTACAGACCAATCAAAGATCCTCCTCTTCCCTCCTCCCATCCCCCCCCACAGCCTCCCCTTCCCAACCTACCACCCCTCCAAGAAGGCAAGGGCCTCCCGTAGGGAGGTACATCCAGTAGAGGCAAGTCCAATCCCTTCCCCCTGCCTCAAGGCTGCACGAGGTGTCCCATCATAGGTAGTGGGCTCCAAAACGGCAGCTCATGCACCAGGGGTGGATTCTGATCCTACTGCCAGGGGGGCCCCCAAGCAGATCAAGCTACACAACTGTCTCACAGTGCAGAGGGCCTAGTCCAGTCCCATGCCAGCTCCACAGCCATTGATCCAACTTTCATGAGGTCCCATTAATTTGGTTTGGTCATCCCTGCAGGTTTCCCCATCATGATCCTGATGAACTTGCTCATAGAATCCCTTTCTCTCTCCTTGACTGGACTTCTGGAGCTCTGCCTGGTGTTTGGTTGTGGATCTCTCATCTGCTTCCATCAGTTACTGGAGAAAGGCTCCATGATGACTGTTAGGGTATTCACTGGTCTGATCCCTGGGGTAAGCCAGTTCAATTCAGGTACCCTCTCCACTATTTCTAGTAGTCCAAGCCAGGATCATCCTTGGGGATTCCTGGCAACTTCCCTAGCACCTAGTTTCTCTATCCCCATGATATCTCCCTCTACCATGGTATCTCTTTCATTGTTTTCCCACTCCATCCCTGTTCCAGCTCAACCATCCCATTCCCTTAAGTTCTCATCCCCTCTCCCCTACCCTTTATTGCCCACCCCTCATCCCCAGTTTACTCCTAAAGATCTCATCTATTTCCCCTTCTCAGAGCAATCCATGCATTCATCTTTGGATCTTCCTTGTTATCTAGCTTCTCTGGAGTTGTGGGTTATTGCCTAGTTTTTCTTTGCTTTATATCTAGTATCCACTTATGAGTGAGTACATACCATGTTTGTCCTTCTGAGTCTGGGTTACATCACTCAGAATGGTATTTTCTAGTTCAATCCATTTGCCTGCAAATTTCATGATGTCATTGTTTTCTCTGCTGAGTAGTACTCTACTTTGTATATGTACCACATTTTCTTTATCTATTCTTTGGTTGAGGGGCATCTAGGTTGTTTCCAGGTTCTAGCTATTACAAATAATGCTGCTATGAACATAGTTGAGCATGTGTCCTTGTGGTATGATTGAGCATTCCTTGAGTATATGCCCAAGAGTGGTATACCTGGGTCTTGAGGATTGATTCCCAGTTTTCTGAGAAATGGCCACACTGATTTCCAAAGTGGCTGTACAAGTTTGCACTCCCATCAACAGTGTAGGAGTGTTCCCCTTGCTCTGTATCCTTTCCAACAGAAGCTGTCTGTAGTGCTGTTGGTTTTAGCCATTCTGATAGATATCAGATGGTATCTAAGAGTCATTTTGATTTGCATCTTCCTGATGACTAAGGATGCCGAGCAACTCTTTTAATGTCTTTTGGTCATCTGAAATTTGAGAATTCTCTGTTTAGCTCTATAACCCAATTTTAAAGTGGATTGTTCATTATGTTGATGTCTAGTTTCTTGAGTTCTTTATATATTTTGGAGATCAGCCCTCTGTCAGATGTGGGTTTAATGAAAATCTTTTCCCATTCTGTAGGCTGTTGTTTTGTCTTATTTACTGTGTCCTTTGCCTTACAGAAACTTCTCAGTTTCAGGAGGTCACATTTATTAATTGTTGTTCCCTATGTCTGTGCTACTGGTGTTATATTTAGGAAATGGTCTCCTGTGCCAATGCATTCAAGATTATTTCCTACTTTCTCTTCTATCAGTTTCAGTGTAACTGGTTTTATATTGAGGTCTCCGATCACTTGGACTTGAGTTTTGTGCATGGTGATAGATATGAATCTATTTTCAATCTTCTACATGTTGATGTCCAGTTATGCCAGCACCATTTGTTGATGACGGAAAGGACTTATTTCTATTCTCTGCTTTAATGAAAGTGTCAGATATGAGTTCCAGCACCCCAAGTTGGACTTTTTGCTGATCCTGGTCAGTGTCTTGAACGTATTCCTGAGTCCTGCTCAATACCCTGACTCTTCCTCTTGAAGCTGGGTCAGATTTATATGAGGTTAAATAAGTGGGGGACTACTTTCCCAAGGAAAGCTAGTATATACTTATGAAAGCTGAGAAGGATTTGAATGTGAAAAATACAAAAGGTGTTCAAAATTGAGATGTTCATAGGAAATAGATATGGCATGGCACGCTACTGTGAGATGACCGATACTTCTCTGTATCATGTGTGATGTTGTCATGAAGTCTGGAAACCCATCCTACCTACTCAAAACTAAAGTCTAGTGACTCCACGGACCAGCAATAGGAAGCATGGTACTGGCTTTGGGAATTGGATAGAGGAAACGTGATTCTGTTGCTTGCTTTCCTTTTACTTTATGTGTTCTTTAGAATTTCTCCTGACATTGAACTTACTTCACCCAGTGAAATGTCAATGTGATTCCCTGGACCCATGCTTCCACAGGTTCACAAAAGTGAAAAGGAATTAACATTTCATTGTCACTTCGAGCTTGAACAGTCAATATAAACAACATAATTCCGGCTACCTTCAATCTTTACTTTTTACTATGAGGATGTGGGAGCCCACAAAGATTCCAACTTGTGGTTGTTTCCATTTTGACTCAAGGTCAGAGAGTCAAAGTTTATGTTTCTCTCCCAGGCTGCATAATAGGATGTTTTGGCCAAAGGCATGGATACCAGGTGTCTTATGCTTCAAGGCCTAATTACAAGAAGGCATGGTTACCAGGTGTTTAGAGAATTAAGAAAGGGTCTACACTTGTTTGTGCTTTGTACTTTGATCCTGAAATGGGGAGGTCTTTTGCCTCTCCCCTTGCTGGTGTATAAAAATCCAACTACGAATAAACTCAAAGTGACTGGGTATTAACCCAAGGTCCTTCTGAAGCTATCCTGTGTCTCTAGCTTTTTCTCTGTCTATGTCTATATTTTTTCCTCTCTAGCATTTCTCAATTCCTCACTTCCCCCTTCAAGGACTGTTCTATAGGTCAGGGCTGGATGCAAGTCTATTCCTAGAAATCTGAGCATTTGCCAGATAATGCTAATATTCACAGCACTGACTCTCATACTACTTTTATTATAGATATATTTGACAATCTGAAGGGAACCTTATGACTCCATGCCAGAATAATGGCTTAATGTTTTGAAAATAGAGTGTATAAATTACAAAGGAAAACTATTTTTATAGAATCAATTAGCAGCATATTTAAAAAAGAACAATGATACAATAAAATATTTCCTTTATTAATAATTTGTTTAATATTTAAGAAGTGTCCACAGGCATAATAATTTCTTCATGCAATTTTCAGACTATAATAATCATACATGTGTTTGCCTAGTATATGATGTTATATAAAAATCTGTAATTATTGTTAACTTTAAAATTACCGTGCTTTCTTCAATAGGTCAAGTTATTTGTTTGTTGTTTGTTTGTTTTGAGATGGGCTTTCTCTACACAACCCTGGCTCTTGGAATTCACTATGTAGACAAGGATGGCCTCAAACTCACAAACTCACAAAAAACTCTGCTTCTCCCTCCAGAGTGCTATTTAAACATATCGACCACCAAGCATGGTTTATGCGAAGTCAAGATTTATTCAAATTAGGCATTTTAGTTTAGAATTAGTGATTAAGGTAATATTTTTTTCAGCTTATTACTCTGTCCCTCCGAATCTCTGGCTGGATCACACCAGGACCATAGCTGCTCAACTCATGGAAATGGGAGTTTGAGAAAATCTGTATTAGTCTGATTTCTCTAGCGGAAAAGAATATACACATAGTTTATTAAGTTAGTGTACATAATACGCAATTGTAACAACAGCAGAATCACTCCTGAGAGCCTGAGAAACTAGTAGTCATTCATTCCAAAAGGCTGGGTGTCCCAGCAGTCCCA
Source organism: Peromyscus maniculatus bairdii (assembly GCF_049852395.1). Lineage (NCBI taxonomy): Eukaryota > Metazoa > Chordata > Mammalia > Rodentia > Cricetidae > Peromyscus > Peromyscus maniculatus. Next base: position 12,367,532 of record NC_134853.1, read on the forward strand.
ATCTGGCACTGAAAATCTGGAAGTTTCCTGTCGAGCTACAATAATGGAAGCCTAGAAACACTGGTTCTGTTATCAGCAAACAAATCAACAGCAACAGGCTAAATTAAGTGTGTGGCAAGAGGGAAGGCTGATTAAGAAAAGGGGAATAATCTTCCTTCAGCCATGCCCTTTTTTATCTGGACTTCCACCAGAAGGTGCTGCCCACATTTGAGCTGAGTCTTTCTACATCAATTAAAGCAATTAGAATAATTTCTCAATTGAGATTCCTTACAGGTGGTTATAATTTGTGGCAAGTTGACATTAAAACCAACCATTGCAGAACACTAAGAAAAAGATGAATGTTAGAAGCCACGGGAGCAGGTCAAGAGTCATTTTCTCTCCTTGTCTTTCATATTTTTCCCTTAGTACAGGAGATCTCTCTCTCTCTCTCTCTCTCTCTCTCTCTCTCTCTCTCTCTCTCTGTCTGTCTCTCTCTGATACTACATATTAAACTTAGACCTCCTGCAATCTAGGCAAGCACTTTGCCCTTCAGTTAGTTAGTTCCTTATCCCTTTTGTACTTTGTATTTTCATAGGGTTGTTAGTCTTCACCTGGACATTTACACTGAAACATCCTTTCATTTAAATACTTTCATAGACTAGACCAGGTGCTTAGTGATAGTGTGTCTGCTTGGTGTGTTCAATGCCCTATGTCTGACCTGTAGGACAAAAATATATTAAAGATCCAGTTTCCTTAATGTTATAGTAGCCACAGTTCTGGGAAAGACTGTGTTATGAGTCTTTCACTGGGATAGCTATTTCCATTTTGTGTTATCTAGAAATGAAATGAATTGTGATATTATTCTTTGAGTCGGTCAAAAATCTCTAATTCAAGGATCTAAATGACATTTCTTTTTTTAAGTTTTGAGATTATAATACATTTAGTTAATTTCTCTCTTCCATTTCTCCTCTCCAGACTATCCTATATGTCCCTTGTTCCTCTCTTTCAAAGTCATGGTCTCTGCCTTTTTTTTTCATTAATATTTGTTACATGTATATTTGTATATGTATATACATGGTATTTCTAAAAATGACCTGCTCAGTCTGTATGTTACTCATGTGTATGTTTTCATGGTTGAGTGTTTGGTATTGGATAACCAGTTGGTATGTTCTTCCCTAGAGAAGACTATTTCTCCCATTCTCAGAATTCCTTAGTTTCCTGTGGTTTTTTGTGTAGGTTTGGGGCCTATGGTCTTTTCCCCCATCCACTTCGACATGTTTATTGTTGTCCTTTTTAAAAAATATATTCATTTTTCCTTTAACTTTTTAAAGTCATTTATGACTCAAGTCTTCTTGAGCTGTTCTTAAAAGAATCAAAATTAATGTCAAAGTTTGGAAGAGACTTTTTTAGAGAATAAAAGATCTACCACTCTGGAGGATACTCCTGACCAGGCTGACTGCCTCAGGCCCCATGAGTCATGCAGGAATGGATGAAGGCCACCTGGCCATCTAACCTTGCAACCTTTAGGGCTTTTCCTCAGCTTTTGAACAGATTTCAACACAAAAGCATTTAGCAAAACAGGGGACTCACTATTGTGAACTCAGGTGAAGTCAAGACAAAATATCAGATGCGAAGAAAACCTAGTAATGATTCTGAGCCTGACATCATGGAACGGATTTTACAGATACCGTCTCACTTAGAACTGCTCCTGACTCATGAAATAGCTATTATTGCTTCCATTTTACAGGAGAGAAAACTAAAATTCTGAGAAGGTGAGTTATTTATTGGCCATCACATAGTAATGAGCAAGAGATGCCCAGATGCCTAACTATAAACCTAGGATCTGCCTTTTCTGCTGTAAATCCTTTCAAAAGGGTGGGGGGCACTTGTTCACTCAGTCACTCTGTGTGTCCATTGGCTGGCTTCCCTGGGCTTCAGGAAATGTGCCAATGGGGGGAAAAAGTAAGAAATCATGAAAAACCTAGGAATCAACCTTATATGACCCCCCTCCCCAGCATATGTCCTAAGTTCTTTTTCTCAAAGAAAACTGTTAAAATAGTAATGAAGTAGCCAGGACAAAAGTCTAGAAGTTTTCCACATCCTCACTTGAGTTGTATGCACTTTTGAAAAGGATGACCCTAATCATTGGCTTACAGTGAGATCAGAAAAGAATTATCTACTGCATCTCTAGCACCACACTGGGAGTCATAATAGGAAACATATGTAAAGGTATCAATTTTCACAAAACAAACGTTTGTCAGCAGGGAGTGGCAAAGAGAGAGAACTTAAGGTTAGCTTGTTGAACCCCAGACAGATGGAACAACGTATAAATGAGCATAAGGCTAGACTGTGACCAGCTAGGGCATATTGGCACCTTCTCAGATTTATCCAGACATTTAGACCTTCAAAGGCGGTCACTAGTTTGGTGTTTTCTTGTGTTTGTGTTTGTTTTTTTTTTTTTTTTTTTTTACTGTGGCAACAATTCACAAATCAATCTGATCACCGAAAATGATTGATTAGCACCTTTTGTGAAATATATTGCAAACAGCAGTGCTAATTATGGGAGATAAAATTGTGGGTAGATCTTCTTTAAATGTGAATTTTTGCTCAGTTATAAACAGATCCCCTGCCCAGCTTTATCCCGCCACATTTAGTATTCTATGGGCAGCAAAATACTTAAGACTGACAAAATATCCAGTCTGTAACCTCTATTGGAAAGGCTTGATTACAATAAAATTACACAAAAATGTGTCACTAGAAGACATTGGACAGACATAAAATCTAACCTTTTGAGCTGAAGAATACTTAATATTCTCTTCATGATCATGCATGGGGAAATTCTTTGCTATGGAATAGCTATTTTCCTGTTAAGCAGGCTATTTCATCAATGATTTATTCACACAATGTAATAGGTCGTTTAAAATGGTGGTTTAAAAGTTGGGCCTTTTTGTTTAATTTTCTCACAGGCGGTTGGTAATTATCATGGCCCTGCAGTTTCTCTGGAATGCCATGGGGGGTCAAATGCCAATGGAACCCTGCTTTATAGGGTAATTAAGACAGTCGACATGGTTATTAAATACATCATGCTAAACTAAACTGGAATGCTGTGAAATAAAATCCAAAATCATAAATAAAGCTTGGGTATTCCAACAAAGGGAAATGTGTGAAAAGGCGGAACCTTGTGCTCTTCAAACTGTGTGAAATAGCTCTTACCCACTTAGACTAGAATCTGCCCCAGGAAAGCCTTGAAATTCTCCTGGAATATGTACAATGTATTTTCCATGCAGGCTGGCAGTTCTTCTTCCTCCCATTTCACATTTTGTAAAGCAAGACAAGAATAGTGAACTGTGCTTCCTATTTTCCATGTGGCAACAATCAAAATGCTGAAAGACACGTAATCTTGAGGTTGATATTGTTAACAAATGAACATTAGATAAGATTAGAAACACACACACACACACACACACACACTGGACACACTTCCCAAGGTCTTTCCAATGACTGATCCCCAGTGTAGGTTCCTGCTGCCTCACAGAATTCACCTGCAACCTGCACAAGATGAAACTGTAATGACTCCTCTAAAGAAATCAGGAATGGGCTATTTTCAGGCCTGTGAATACTGATAATTCTAACCAGTAGTGATAGGTAAATATTGTCATCAGTAGAACTGTAAGCATTTCAAATATGTGTCTATCTTGTGGCCATAAGCTTTGAAACCTAAGAGCCAAAGGCTTTGGTAATTTAATTTCTTTCCAGAAAATGTGATGAGTACACAAAAATGCTGGCAAAAGGGCTGGACAAAATGAGAACAGAATAAAATACAATCTCTCCAACCTATAATATGCCGCCTACAAGAGATTTTAAATTATCCTCCCCCTGCGTATTGCCTGGAAGCCTCTTTCTCTGTATGCATGTTTACAGGCAAATGCATTGGTTTACTAGTCAAAGGAAAAGAACCGGTCTTAAAGGGGGAAATAAATATTTCCAATTCTAGCTGTAAAACTAGAAGCCAAAATGTGTAGTTGACAGGCACAGAGCCAGCTAACTTCAGACCACTAGCCTTTCCTTCAAAATCAGTCTTCCTATTTCCACATGGAACACATTTTAAGTTAACAATGTGTAGCTTGGCAAAGGGATTGTTTTTCTTTGGCATGAAACGGTTGTCTCATTTTGGGGGAAAAATGTATTTCTGCCTGCTTCTCTATACAGTGTATGTCCACGTTCTTTTGAACTTTGGAAACTGTTGTTACATCAGGAAAGTTTTAGATAATCACTTTATTTTTGTCTAAATAGGAAAATATATGTTTAATATAATCAAATACTCATGTGTATGCTTTACATCATTCTGAATATTGCTCAAGTACGCCTTAAAATGTCTATTGAATGGTGACTTAACTATATCATATACTCTGAGCGAACAGGCCTTGGAGAGGCATTTGAATTTGCTTTGATGAGCATTTTTGCAGGGTTTATGGACAATGGACAATCTGAAAATGAATCCAGCCGTTTCCGTCTCGTCTCACTGTCAGGGTTTTCAAATTGAGTCATTCTCTCCACAATGTATTTATAGCCCTGAAAACAGCAGAATGCAAGGCTACCCATTCAGACCTTCTCAGTCTATTTCCCCATTTCTTGCTCCTGCCAGAGAAAACCCAGAAAAGCAGAAATGCAAATTTTCAGACATTGGTTCCACATGAAATGGGACTGAGTGCCGCCTCAGCTACTGTTGTGAGACCAGATAGGGCCACCGCTACCTACACATAAAGAAAGCCATTAAGGAGAAGTTGTTTATTTCTGCTTCTGCAGAAATCATAAACACCAGCCCTGAGCCTGACAGCCCAAGCTGTGCTGCAGTAAATTCTAGTACTTTGCTGCCCATTCTAAGCTGCCCAGTAAAAGTTACTGTAGCTAAATCCCATATACATTTCAGGAAATAATCCTTCTCAGAAGATGGCATCATATTCATGCACAGCAGGGTGTGCAAATGCCTATAAATCATGTGTAGAATCTAAAATATCTATTTAAAAAAAAAGTCTGTGCAAATGTAACCATGACCCGTTTGCCAGACAATAGGCCTTCATGTGTTTGCAGCAGCTTAGCAGACACGCAGGAATTTTGTTTGGAAGCGATAGCTACTGTCTATGTAATATTTAGGACCTATTCATGAAGCATCTGGCAGAAAATAAAAGGGTTTTCTGCACTAACATATGCTAAAGAAGGATGTGGCCCTGTGCCGGCTCCTCCTCTTCTGATTTTTTGCAAATAGCACAACATAAGAGACGGTTGTTTCTGGCGGCCCTGCTGCGTGTCATGGCTGCCAGGCAAAATCCCATGAATTATTGCTCTTCCAGATGTAAGAGATTTTCAGGCTGCCTTAAACTGCCTGTGGTTTGTGGTGCTGGAGAGGAGAGAAACAAGATTAAACTTCATCTCATCAGTGCAATCTGAAAAGATCACACAGAGGACGGGTAATCAGGGACTTCTCATTCCAGAGCCAGACTGGAGAGCTGTGTGCTTTTGTTTCAAGGTGATGTCACATTAAGCTTGTTGGAAGACAGTGATTAAGGTCAAACAATATTTGAGGAAGATCAAAAATAAAAGAAAGAGTGTTCAACTCTCTTCTGAAGCATCTTTATTGTATTGGCTTAACGGGAAAGGACTGATGTCACCAATGTTAAGGGATGGGAAGTGAGTTAGTCTAGAAACTCAAAAGTTATCGTCATTTCTCTACACAATGTTAATGTGAGAAAATTAGAACCGTTCCCACAAAATCATAGCTCTGCTGTTCATTGTAATTTAGAAGATGCATTCATCACCATCAAAAAAAATATCAAGTGTCAGTGTTGTTATCTCTAAAGGTCAATTTTGAAATCTTGGTGTGTGTGTGTGTGTGTGTGTGTGTGTGTGTGTGTTTCTTTGAACACTCCACATAGAGTTCATGAATATTCATTTAAAATCCAGTGAGTGATAGTAACCTGTTATGATATACAGATTTTTAAAAGATAATTCGATTCAGCTTTCTCCTATAAAGAAAGTAGTCCCATATACATCGGCCAGTTCAATAGCCCAGGCTACCAACATTTAACTAAAGCTTTTCATAACTGTTCCCAGAATGACTCAGAAAATAAATCGCACCCTCTCCCATTACATACAGTTAAAGTCCTCAGGGAGTAAAGTTATAACTCATTACATTTCGATTTCCTTTGATCAAATACCATACACAGCACCTGGATATTATAATTTTAAATAACAGTTGTGACACAAACGAGGATAATGCTTAAAAACCCAAGAGTCGTAATATGGTTACTATTAGTCCTTATCATTTATGGCGTGGAGAAATGGTGAGTGGGTTTTTTGAGGCATTTTCTCGAGTTCCATTAGCAAAATATTAATTATAGATCAAGAAAACATGTTTTTCAAGAAACACCTGGAAGTAATCCACAAACATATATGTCTTAGATCAGAACATAATTGCCCCAATCCAACCTGTATAACTTTTCCCTTTTTTTATTTTAGATGTGGCCTATTTAAGTAATGGGGTAGGCTACCAGATGTAAAACCTCCCGGGCCAGCTTTTCTTTCCATTTCAGCTAGGCACCTCACAAAGGTTCCCTAAAGTGAAGGATCCCAGCGAAACGGTGATGAAAACCATAGGTCCAAGTGGCTTACATGAAAGCATTTACTGCTTTTTCATGCAATGCATTTATGGCAGAGTTGGGGGAAGAAAGTCCTTTGCTGAAAATGCATTAATTATTTGACACTGGTTTGCCTCAAAGACATTTCTACTATGGATGCAAGTGAAAGATCACAGCTAAAAAAAGACTATCCTACTTGAGGTAGGCTCACACAGTCCTTTCTTATGTTCTGTGTGAAGTTGTCTTGAACTGAAACCTATGCTCCTCGAGGATTAAGGGATTGCGAAGCAAAGACCGAAGCTTCTGTAATTTAAACCCAGAGATTCCCAGGCACAAAGGTGCAAAATGGGCTAAGCCAGTCTGACTCTTGCCCCAGTCTGTAAAGAAATGATTTTCCTTCAGGAAGTTTTACACTATTAACATTCCAACAATGTTATCATCTTTAAAGCAAGGGCTCTTCTACTGGCATCCCAAGCACTGAGTGCCTGCAGATTGGAGGAGTGGATGGAGTTTTACATTACAGTTTATGAATCTATCATCAATACTTTATATTTGAGAAACCTGCAAGCATTTTAGAGGAAACTGCATAATGATTATCAGTGACTCATGTTTTCTTTGTGAAACTAGTATTTTATTCCATTAACTATTTCCAAGGAACCCAAGCTCCTATTTTTGATCTTTTGTTCTGTTTCTAGAAAAATCCTAGCTGGCTAAGTCAATGACACTAAAAACCTCATTTTGAAGCAAATCAAAACCATTCAAAGGTGGACATCTTACTTTCAGAAGAGGGTCTGAAATATTTTAAATGAAATCTCCAAGAGAACTTTATACATTCACTGGTCCAATCCTATATTGAATAATTATGTTTAAACACTTCTTTGAAATTCAATTAGCATTCAGGCACAGTGGTACTAAAAGAGACAGAGTCTTGCCTTCTTATCTCGTCAATGATCGGTCCACTAAACTAATAAGAAAATAGCTACTTAAACTATAACTGTGACACAGGCTGTAAAGAGCATGTATGGAGAAAGGTCATGGGAATGTGGACTTCACACACATGTGATTTTTGTAGCGCTGTGGCAGCATAACTTTGATATGAGGATATGTGGTTTACCCCCAAGGAAAGGAACTTTAAACCTTATTGCTATAGTTTCTCGAAACAAACAAAAACTGTGAATGAAAGATTTAGTAAGGATGGAATTGTCCTCTTCTGGTGCCAGCATTCTGGGTTTCATAGTGTCCCATGACAAGTGAAGAAAACAGTAACAGAAAACAATAAAATATTTTTCCAGTAATTACAGTTGATCTCTCTTTAAAAAGTTACATGGTAAAAATGGATTAGCTTAAAAGACCTTAAAATATAAAAGCAAAACTCTCAATTACAGAAGACGAAGTTCAGCTCTTCCTTTCTTTGCATCAGAGTTCTACCAAGTCATTCCTTGATTCTAGCCTGCATCTCTAGCTTAATTTTAGAAGGCAAAGCAGAGTACTAGTTTTCCACACCTAATTTCGATGCTTCATACCTTGGTCATTACTCCTTGAGCTTTGTTCTTTCTTCACGTTGTTATTTCTGCCCGGCTGTTATATTTGCAGTTATCAATCAAGTATTCTATTCTGTCTATTCCTTGAGAATTTTGAATAGAATTTCGATCATGTTCACCTGCAATCCACTTCTCCCAGATCCACCCTCAGTCCATACCCACACAACTTTGTGTTTTCTTATTTTTATTTTCACCCATGTAGTCTGATTTGTGCTGACCATATATTCTTGGATGCCTGATCTCCTCTGGAGCCCAACTGATCAGTAGCAACAATGTTAAAGAAAACTGAGTCTCCCTCTCCCAGCAGCTATTAATTGCCTATAGCTCTTTGGATAGGGGTGAGACATAGTGCCCACTTCCCCTCTCCAAACTAGGATTTGGTCTGGATTAACCTGAGGCTCGTGGTTGCTGTCATAATTACTGTGAGTTCATATGTACAGCTGCCCTGAGGAAAACAGAAGGTGCTCTTTCCTGTAGTCATCCACAACTTGTATCTCTTATAGTCTTTGTGTTCCCTCTTCCACAATCTTCCTGAAGCTGACAAGAAGGAGTGTAATATAGGTGTCAAATTTAGGGCTGACTACTGCACAGTCTGCTTTGTGCTCCTTGGCCTCTGTGTTAATAACCATCAACTGAAGACAGAAGCTTCTTTGTTGAGGATGAGAAATGTGTTAACATACAGGTATAATGACAAATCATTAGGAGTTAGTTTAACACTATATACTTTTAGCAGAATAATAGTAGTAGGTTCTCCACTAGGGCATCAGGCCAATTTACCCACAGATTCTTGGACTGTCAGTAGTGCCAGTTATAGATTTCATCTTGTGGAGTACAACTTAAATCCAATAAGAAAGTGGTTAGTTGATATTGATGCCACTATTATACCAGTAGGCATTTCTTGCAGACCAGACATTATAATAGCTCACAGCATTCACTTTTTCTCCTCCAGTATTATGCACAACACTTCCTACCACTGTGAAAGCTAGTCAGTAGGGATGAAGATTCTAGGTCAGGACCAGCTTGATATTTCTAGGTCGTGTTACTCGGGTATATGTGTCTTCAACAGTAGAGATTACTGTGAAGTTCTGCAGGGTAACCAATAATATAGGTAAAGTTCTGGGGTCTGTGGTACCTCAGTGACAAACAACTCCAAAAGAGGTAATTATCCTGGTCCTGGGCTTTTATTTGTTAGCTGATGGTATCTATCCAGTAGGGGCATTGTTATCCCATTATCCTCTCCATATCTGTTCCTCTACTTACAGTGAAGTATTCTTAAGGAGCCATTTCATGACTCATTCTGGTCATGTTCTACAGCATCATGTACCAAGGTCATCCTTGTCCAGACATCAATCTGCTCTTGCTTTTTCCTTCTTCCAATCACCCAGTGCAATTCCTTTCAGCTCCTTTCATGTTTCCAGCCCCTCTCGGCAACTTCTCTTAGAACTGAAGTAACATTCTTCATCTCTATTGAGTTTTCCTTCTCTCAACATTTGAAACAAATTATTTACCATGTGCAATATCTAATTTTGCTTTTCAAAAACATTTTAAAAGTTTTCTTTTAAAATAACCACATATTGTTTTTTAATGACTAGTGGACTTAGCAATTTTTATACTTACATAAAGAATAGTGTAAATGTATATAAAATCTATGTTGTTATAGTATATGTGTATTATTCATATATATATATATATATATATATATATATAGAGAGAGAGAGAGAGAGAGAGAGAGTTTATGGGTAAAGAAGTTGAAAGGAGATGAAACGGCAAACTTTATTCATAGCTCACTTTTCTTTTTTATTAATTAATTAGTTTTCCCAGTCTGATCAGTTTCTACTCCCTCTCTCTTCTCCACCCAGTTATTCCCCCAACCTCCCTTTCTCACACCCCCTATCCACTCCTCCTTTCTATTCAGAAAAGGGCAAGCCTCCTATGTATATCATCCAGCCATGGCACATCAAGTTGTAGTGAGACTAGGCACCTCCTCTCCTATTAAGGCTGGACAAGACAACCCAGAAGGAGGAGAGGGTCTCAAAAGCAAGTAACAGAGTCAGAGACAGCCCTGCTCCCACTGTTAGGAGTCCCACACGAAGACCAAGCTACACAACTGTAACATGTGCAGAGGGCCTAGGTCAGTCCCATGCCAGTTTTCGGGTTGGCAAACCAGCCTCTGTGAGTCCTTATGAGCCAAGATTAGTTGATTCTGTGTGTTTTGTTGTTGTGTCCTTGGCCACTCTGGCTCCAATAACTCCCCCCCACACACACACTTCTACAGGATTCCCTGAGGTCTAATATTTAGCTGTGGGTCTTTTATCTGTTTCCATCAGTTCACAGCTTACTTTTCTTAGTTAAAAAATGGATAGGCCTAGGGTGTTGTAGCTCAGTGGTTGAGTACTCGTCTAACTATATGAGACTCTGAACATATGAAAAAATACATATCTAATACATACAAGTTTTCGTTTTATGTCATAAAATGGAGGAAAATATTAACTAAAATAATGTGTAGTCCGAGCAAAGACATTAGCTCAGTATTTTTTGCCATGATGTGCTATGGTGTCTCACATCATATGTTATCTTTTATGGCATGATATATAACTGAAAGTTCTTATTTTTATGTATTTAAAGTTATAATCCAATACAATTCATTGATAATACTCATTGTTTGGGGGAGAAAAAAAACAAATCCCTACTATTGAAATTATTAGTGTCTGAATATTTGGGTATGTATCATTTAAACCCTACCCCACAACCTTTTTTTCTGAGTAGCTGAAATAACCGGTGGATTTTATCACTTAACGTGCTTTATTATTTCACAGAATCCTTACTAATTATTTCCATCTACCGAACAATGGTACTTTAAGTAATTGACAATCAAAAATATAAGAAATGGCAGCCATGCCCTCAAGCAACTTCCATATCCTCTTAAGTGATTGCAGCCGCAATTGTCCAAGGGAAATCTCTTTTAATGTTAGATGAGTCAAGTTTCAGTAACAAGGTGGAAAACTTGCCACGTCTTTATGTAAATGAAAATACAGGAATTGTGTACTAGGGACATTTTTTTTCTTTATTAAGAAATTTTTTATTCATTTTTCATACCAACCACAGATGCCCCCCTCTTCCCTCCTCCCATTCCCCTCCCCCAGCCTTCCCCCTCAACCCAGCCCCTATTCTCTCCTCCAGAAAGCTAAGGCCTCCCATGGGGCCTCAGCAGAGCCTGGTACATTCAGCTGAGTTGAGGCAGGTCCAAGCTCCTCCCCCTGCATCAAGGCTGGGCAAGATGTTCCACCATAGGTAATGGGCTCCAAAACGTCAGCTCATGCACCAGAGATAGATCCTGATCCTGCTGCCAGAGGGACCCTTAACCAGACCAGGCTCCACAACTGTCTCCCTGCATAAGACATTTTTATTTTTTATATAATGATCACAAATTTCCACCCTTTTCCCACTCTTCAAAACTTCCCATACATCCCTACTTACTGACCTTCAGATCCATGCCCTCTTTTCTTACTAGTTGTTATTGCATGTGTATATGTATTCCTAAATATAATACGTTGAGTATGTACTGCTACCTATATGAATGTTTTCAGGGTTGACTGCATGGCATTGGACAACCAATTGGTGTGCTCTTCCCTGGGAAGGACCACCTCTCCTGCTCCCACCTTTACTCCATTGCCTGTAGTTCTTTTTATAGGGTTGAGGTCTCCTGGGCTTTTGTCTGTCCGGTTTGGCATTTGTTCATTGGGATAGTCCTTGTTCATCTCACATTTGGTCAGTCATATTAGTGAAACTTTACGGATGTAGCTTATGACATTACTAGGTGACACAATCTGATATAAAACTCCCTGGAATGTTGCCTGTTTGGGAGGGTGTATCATTGGCTCCATTGCGTCATATTACTCAGGATAGGATCACTAAACTTCACAGTTATCCTATTGTTAGTAGTATTACAACCGGATGCATTTAAATGGTGTTTTTGCTTCTGTAAGTTCCTTAAAAAAACAAATATTTTACAAATTGATGTAGAGGACATTCCAGATAAAAGCCAAATCTATGAATCATGTAAGCCACACCAATATCTCAAATTTTTATATAATTTTAGGAATAGAAAGTGGCTTTCATACAAGATTATGGACTCTATCTGTAGACATTACTTTGGCCAACAATGCCCATTTACAGCCCTAAAATCCTATCTTCAAGGTCAGACACTCTCCCCCAGAAGTAGAAGTAATTCCATTTCTTGAGACCAGACCTGTCAGTAATGCATAATTGGGTCAAAGATTGTGGGGAGTACCCGTTTATCATACAGGCAGCTGACACAAAACTTCTCGCTTGTCTAAGGTTGACTGTGGCTAGGTTAGGAGATGAAAGGTCAGTTTCTTATCCACCAAGGCCCCTAGACATTCCAAAACCCCCTGTGCATTACAAATTTGAACAGTTTAAGCTCTCTTAAATAAAGGATCTCTTTTCTGAGTAAAGTATACAGTGTATATAGATACAGTGGACAAGAAACATGTGAAAGGTCATAGCTTTGACCTTTTAACATCAATTGTTTTATTTATAGCTAGGCATTTAGTCTATAGGGCTTAATATAAAAGCAAGAAGGGAGACAAAGTATCTGGTTCACTTTCTAATAGCTACCCAGTTGTCTGAAATTTATCTTTTGACATGTGCTGTAAATAAAAAATTATAAATAATTAAGGTGACATCTACTTTAAAGAATAGTTTCCAATAATTTTTAATTGAACACATTCTGTTTAATTATAATAAAACCTAAAATAAGTTACCAGATTTTTAAGGAATAATTTTTTCACATGCGTAATTCATTTATGAAAGACAGAATAATGGTAGTTGGTTTTCATTACTGTCTTCTCACCTGTTGGGTGTCTTGCTATGTAATAAATTTTGAGCCAGAGCCTTACAGCTTATAGCAGTCAAAATGCTGTTTTCTGGATTGTATGCATGCTAAGAAACTTATCCAACAAGCCTGCATGCGTTTCTGTTTCCAGTGCTATTCAGGCATGTCTTTAAGTCAGTGTCTTTGGGCCCAATAAGAGGATTGTGATAAGAGGGAAGCAAGGCTGCAGACCGTGTCAGCTGTTAGGCAACAGGCAGCAGAGAGGGTGGGTCAGCTTGCAGACAGTGTGGATGCCGTGAAGCACAGTGCTGGTACTCAGGTGACTGTTCCGAGAAGACAATTGTGGCCAATTAGTATTCTGTTGTCACTCAGTGCAGAGATGATTGACAGCTCTGTTTCATCCATTCACATAGGGAAATAATTTAAGCCAGAAAATATTCTCCATGTACGTGTGTGTGTGTGTGTGTGTGTGTGTGTGTGTGTGTGTGTGTTTGTGAGTGTGAGCACTCGCACCATGAGAAAACCCATTCATTTGTATGCTAACATAAAACAAAAATGAATAATAAAAATGAAAGTGTTGCCTTCTCATTGGAAGGGATGTTTTGAGTTTCTGAAGACCCCTAGAAAATAAGTAGCCTCATTTCATTGCTGTGACAGCCTTTAGGCAGTTTCTTACCATCCATTAGTTTAATTTATGCTAAATCATAATGGAAACTAACAGATAACATTTTCTTTTTAATAAATCTCTGAGTAACCCATTCTCCCCAAATGACTCTGTTGGTTAGTGTCAGCTGTTCTTATCTGTATATAGAGTATTCAAAGATGCCTTTCCACATTGCATTGTCACATATAGAACTCGTGGAGCTTTCATCTTCTACATACTGGAGTACTGCATTCTAGCTCAACTACACATTGCAATGTAGCAAAGAAAATCTCTGTGAGTGATCAGCAGCAGCACAGAGGCGAAACACTCCTGGCTTCTATGTTTTGTTATGAAAGAAACGTCCATTTTGCCATTAATGTCGAATAGTAAAATTCCAAAGGTGTTGAGTAGCCAACGAAGATAGCTCTGGTTAAGAAGCAGGCAGACCTGGTTATAAGGACCCATTTGGCTTGTGATTGTCACCTGTAGCTGAAATTCTCTGTTTCCTTTTCTTAACATATGGGGAATTAGTGATGTGAATCATGATAATGGTAGAACTCTGAAATGCCCATTACATATGTAACAAGCCTGGTTTATAACAAGCATTTACTTAATGGTTACTAGTTACATTAAATTTTTGCCATTTATAAAGTGGAAAATTATTTAAATCAAGGTTGTTGATAACATCTAGGCAATTAAATGTTGTGAAATATATTGTGAAGCAGCTAGGGATGTAGTTCAATAGAATACACACATCTCAAGGTCTGTCATCTCATGAACCAGGTGTAGTGGCATACACCTGTGATCCCAAAATGAAGAGATGGAAGCGGGATAATGAGGAAGTCAAAGTCATTCTCAGCTACACTATGAGTTCTAGGCTAGCTTGTGCTACATGAGACCCTGACTCCAAAAGGACAAACAAATAAGAATATATGCACAGTTAATTAACTTTTTCATTTATTTTGCATATGTCTAATTAAATACTTAGTAATTCTAAATCATGTAGAAAAGCAAAGATAAAATATTACCATTGAAGTTTCTGTCTGTAAACTACAGCATCCTCTGTGTTTTCAACTCCCATGGGAATGAAAGAGGGAAAAAATTGCCCAAACAGATTTATGCCAGGTCATATTGAACAATGACTCTGGCATCCTAACAGAATAAGAAATAGTGTGCTTACCAAGTGACTCTTTCCTGCTATGGAGGCTACAGCCTTCTCTCTTCCTCCTCTGGGACATGATCAGGAAGGCTGGCCCAAAGATCAATCAAACAGTATCCAGAAAGTCCATCACACCTGTCTCGTAAGGAATACTTGCAGGCTCTGATTCTTCTCGGGTTTCCCTTGTTTCCCTTTTCTTTTCATTTTTATTAATGAATGTGATTATTGAATATCTACTATCCTCCTGATCCTGCCTTGGCCCTTAGGCAGAAGGGAACAGAATCAGGCCGAATTCCTACTATGGATGAGTTTTTTAGAGTCTAAATAAGAGACAAAAACAAGAAAAAAACGGGGAATCTACCATCACCCACAAACTATTATCCCTTTATGTTAGTCACGAACAAAAGGAAGGCTTCAGTTTGAAATGTGGATTTTATGCTAGACAGCAGAAGGTATTTACTTTTAGTAACTGCAGGCTAACTTTGAAAGAGCTTATTGTTGTCTTTATGTTGTGTTTCTCGGACTGAGAGTAGATTTCACAACTTTGTTCAGTTTTTGAATAAATCATCGTAATGAAATTTTCTTAAATATATTAACTTCAATTACATTTTTGTAAAACATATATATTTTTTATTTCTCACAGGGCAGACATTTTACAAGTATCCCTTAGTCACAATAAATACTTCTAAGTGGGGTATAGTTCAAATTAATAATGAAAAAAATTTAAATGTCACAACTTATAAACAACCATGAAAAACATCCTCATTCTTACAAATGGG
Source organism: Peromyscus maniculatus bairdii (assembly GCF_049852395.1). Lineage (NCBI taxonomy): Eukaryota > Metazoa > Chordata > Mammalia > Rodentia > Cricetidae > Peromyscus > Peromyscus maniculatus. Next base: position 12,383,123 of record NC_134853.1, read on the forward strand.
TTACTATGCCAAATCATCAATTATTCTATTTGTGATATTTGTAATAATTTGTTTCTATTCAGAGCCTCTAAGGAATACTCATACTCGGAAAATATTACATTCCCGTGTTCGGCCCAAAAGCCCTTACCACCAAGAAGCTCAGAATACTAGTTGTTCTGAAATATCCATGGGGGTCTCTCTCTCTCTTTTTTTTTTTTTGCATCAACAAGAAGTTTATTCAAAGATGTCAAGAGTATGCAGTTGTGTTTACTGGATCTCAGAATTACAATGTCAACTGTTTTCTCTCTCACTTTTTTTTCAGTTTAAAATGCTGACTATAAAATATGCCAAATCACAAGAAAAAATATAGCATTGAGCGAACACTTAGAGCTGTTTTGAAATTAATTCCATAGGTATCATGTAATTTTGCTTCTAAATATACTTCCAGAAAAAAAAAAAAAAACATGCTAACGTTTGCTTTTTCTGGAGTGGTTAACCCTGCTGAAGTATGACTCACTGGGGTTTCCTTAGATTCTATGACAAACAATTTATTGTCTCTAAGCTCACATTCTAGGCTATTATTTCTCTAAATGTGATGGAAAAATAGGATTCTGATTCTATAACATACAGTAAACTCTTGAAGGCACTTGTCCCAGCACTACTGAGGTACCAGCTCTACAACTTTTGCTAGTCAGCCTTTACTCCTCATCACAGGGTTACATGACATTACCTCAGTTTTAATTCCAGAACATGCAGTTCTGTCCTCTAAGACCAAGTAACAAGGAGGGATCTCAACCTATAGGTTCCAGGTACGTCTAAAGTGTCCTGCTCAAAACTCAACTGTCTTCCATTAAATCTGTTACTCCCCATCTTATCCCAACCTCTGCCCTCAAGCAAATCTCTGGATTTGCTCACATTGCTTAATGATAGTCCCTGTCCTGAATGGCTTTCCAATATCCTCATTGTACTTTGTTCCAAAACTCCTCCACAATGCTGTCCATTTATTATTTTTGATACTTATAACCATGTACCCTTTGGGAAAGTAATCTGCAATTTCGCATTATGAGTGATTAACAATTGGTTCATTCAGTAACTCATCATATACATAGGTTTTGGAAAGTCAATGACAGTAGAGGAATAGATCTTTCTCTAAATAAACAATGTCTCAAGGAACAAAGCACACAAAAATGGCCTCCTAACATATATGATCCATTACAGAGTTCAAATGCCTTGTGTGTCATATAAATGTTCTTTAGAATCTTGCTCTGCACAATTCTCCTGCTTCATTTATTCTGTTTTCCCAGTATGAACTTCACTCCAGGCACCAAGGACTGCATGTGGATCTCCAATGAGCCTTGGCCTCCTGCCTTTGGGTTTTATTTCCTCTGCTGAAAATTGCCTTCTTGCCAGTGCAGCAAGCTGACCCCAGAATTGTGTTCTCTCTTCCTCAAATAGTTGGTGTCCCAGCATAGATCCAATAGTATGCATGCAGATCTAACATCTGTCACTCTATTTACTGTCGCTCCTCACTTCCTGTTCCTAGAAGCAGCTGCATGAGACAGTGACAAGATTCCTTGTGCCCTTAGAATTGGTGTACAGCATCCCCAGCTTCATCATACACAACTGTTAAACATGCTAAATTACTCTCCCCTCTGGAATTTAGTTTCATTATAGGATAAAATGAACAGTAGCAATATTTAACTCAAAGTCTCCTGTGAGGGCACAGTATTATAATGCAAATGAAATGTTTAGGACAGTGCTCCTTATCAAACCATAGAAAACAATCAATATGCCTGTTTAAAATTGATATTTATATTACTGTTTTCTTATATTTTACAGTTGGATTTGGGTTAGAAGAGACAATGACTCTGAATGAAAGGAAATAACACCATTTAAGAATTTATTCTCTATTTGCCACATGTAGTTAGATTGCCTCATTGATCTTACTATTGACATGAGTAGAGTAAGAATTATTATTTTCAACTTACAGTTTATAGAAGTGAGTCTCAAAGACCATGACTCATTGAAGGGTATAGAATTCTGGCTGTGAGAAACACTGTAGGTCTTCCATCACAAAGTACTGTAGCCTTGGTCTACTACAAAGAAATTATTTTTGGATGCATGAAGGTTAGAAAGACACAAATGGTGTAACTTAAGCTGGTTGCTCTTGTGGGTTGTCCTCTTGACTTACAGATGGTCACTTCTCAGTCTATCCTTACACTGTGGAGAGCAAAAAAGATACAACTTTCACTTCCTCTTCCTCTAGGGCCATCAATTATATTGGATCAAAGTCCCTTAATAGCATCATTTAGCATTAATTGTCTTCTGAAAACTCCATTTCCAAATATAGTTTCCTTGAGTATTAGGCCTGAAGTATGTAGATACTGAAGACATGATTCAGTACATAGTATGCTTCTTCTTTGCAATGAATCTAGCTGCCAAGTGCAAGATGTGAACCAACATCACTGCTGCTGAAGTCACTGTTGTTAACACATGAGGACAAAAAAAATCTAGGTCCAATCCATTCAAAAGATTTAGGGCTTCCAGCCATATTCTATTCCATATTCTATTTTATAGCCTATTCTTGGAGCTTCTTGGACAGTCAAACTTAGTGTCAATAAAGCAAAAGCAGGGATACATTAACCACTGTGCATTCAAAAGGGATATGCTGAAGAAACAAATTGTTTTAAATGGACCAGTCTCTGTCATGAATTTTTAAATACCCAGTTTTGCATGGTAGTCACTAAGGGTGAGAGGCTTGGACTGAGGAAAAACTGCAGAAACTGAGAGACTAATTCCTAATCTCATGGGAGGATTATATGGGAAACACTCTAAAAGCTGATGAGCTGGGATAGAGTATAGCGTTATTCAGGACTGTTGAGTCTCACCCAGGCTACTAAATGTGCCAGTGGTAATGAGTCTTGGGGCTGTGAAGAACAAGGGAAGAGATGCCACTGTTTCTCAACACCTCTTCTTCATCCACAGCACCCCACTGCCCTTTAAATTCTTGCTAACAGAACTCCAGAAGCTTGAGCAGGAAGGCCTCTAATGTGGACTCACAGACCTACAAATGTCTAAACCAAGACTAGACTTAATAATGAACAGAAAAAATGTCAGACAGCGTAAGCATCTCTCCTGGTAAATGAAGAAGAGAGTCTCTTTGACAAACAAGGATGTTCTGGTAAACTAAAGCTGAGCTCAACCTATAGGTTTAAAATAAGATGCTGAATTATTTTTTAAGACAAGATTTGGCAAATAAAGGATTGCTAATAAAAATTATTTTTTTCTTTTATTAATGTATTTTTTTAATTTTCACACAATATATTTTGGACATATTTCCCCCTCCACCAACTCCTCTCAGATATCCCCTCCTTAACAATGCAACATCATATTCTTTTTAACTACAAAACAACAACAACAACACAAAAACAAAACAAAGCACTAACAAATAAAGAAACAAAATAGACACACACACACACAAAATATGGAGTCTCTTTTGTATTTCACAACTATTCCCTGGCCTACCCTAGAATATAGTAGATACACTCAGTGTCACTCATTAAGGAAAACTGACTTTCCATTTCCCAGCAGCTAAGAATTGCAAATAGGTTTTTTTTTCAGGGAGGAGGCCTTCCTGTGCAGTTCCCTTTCTTCTCCCTGCAAGGACTTTGCCTGGTTTGGACATGTTCATGTCTTATGCATGCTATCATGATATCTATGGGTTCATGTGTGCATCATCCCTGTTGTGTCTCTAAAACATTATTTCATTTGAATTACTTACCACTCCTGGCTCTTACAATGTTTCTGCCTCCTCTTTTGCATAGATCTCTGAGTCTTGATAGAAAGGGGTATGACTTCAATATACCACTCTTTCTTTATATATTTTATTTATTTATTTATCTTCATTTTACATACCAATCCCAGTTCTCCCTCCATCCCCTTCTCCCACCCTCCTACCTCCCCCAATCCCACCCCTACCCCATGCTTAGAGAGCGTAAGGCCTCCCTTGGGGAATCAACAAAATCTGACATCCACAACCAAGTACTGGGCTGAGCTCCTAGACTTCAGTTGAAGAGAGGGAGGAGGGATCACAGGAGCAAGTGAGGTCAAGATCATGATGGGGAAAACCACAGAGACAGCTGATCCAAGCTGGTGGGAGTTCATGGGCTCTGGTTTGTCAGCTGGGGAACATGCATGGGACTGAACTAGGCCCTCTGAATGGTAATGGTTTTATGGCTGTATCTGCTAGGGGATCCCCTGGCAGTGGGACCAGGACTTATCCTGGGTGCATGAAATGGCTTTTGGGAACCCGTTCCCTAGGATGGGATGGATACCTTGCTCAGCCTTGACACAGCAGGGAGGACTTGGTCCCACCTCAACTCAGTATACCACTGTTAAAAGTCACAGTGGTGAGTGTAAAAAATGCATGGCTGGCTAAGATGCTAACAATAAGAGTCATTTGAGCACTTAGCTCTAAACAAAGCATTTATACTATTTCCTCTAATGATCAGGAAATGCTGTGGGAAAGGGAGCACAAAGAACATAGAACCAGAATATAAAGAGAAGAGCTGAGAAAGGCTATCCTTGGGTCATGCACAGACATTGCAATCATGATGTCTTAGCCATCATGCACTGGGCCAGAACAAGACACAGGCTATTAGTCATAAGGGGTGGTATTGTGTTCCCCAAAATATTGTGTACCTTAATAAACTTATCTGGGGTCAGAGAACAGAAAAGCCACTAATTAGGCAGTGATAGCACATGCCTTTAATCCTAGCATTCCAGAGGCAGAAATCCATCTGGGATCTCTGTGAGTTCAAGGCCACATTGGAAACAGCCAGGCATGGTGACTCACACCTTTAATCCCAGAAAGCAAGCCTTTAATCCTAGGGAGTGATGGTAAAAAGCAGAAAGGTATATAAGGCGTGAGGACCAGAAACTAGAAGCATTTGGTTGGTTAAGCATTTGCTGGTTAAGCATTTGGCCGGCTAAGCATTCTGCTGGATAATCATTCAGGTTTTTAAGCAGCAGTTCAGCTGAGAGCCATTGGGATGAGAACATAGAAGCTTCCAGTCTGAGGAAACAGGACCAGCTGAGGAATTGGCAAGGTGAGATGGCTGTGACTTGTTCTGTCTCTCTGATCTACCAGCATTGACTCCAATAACTGGCCTTGGGTTTGATTTTATTAATAAGAACTTTTAAGATTCCTGCTGCGCCGGGCGGTGGTGGCGCACGCCTTTAATCCCAGCACTCGGGAGGCAGAGCCAGGTGGATCTCTGTGAGTTCGAGGCCAGCCTGGACTACCAAGTGAGTCCCAGGAAAGGTGCAAAGCTACACAGAGAAACCCTGTCTCGAAAAACCAAAAAAAAAAAAAGATTCCTGCTGCATCGTATAGTTAGAGATTAAAATGAAACTCATAGGTCCTGTCACTCTCTACTGAACTATTAGATATCAGTGAATTCTGGAAGAGGGGCAATCATGGTCTTCAGTTGCAAACTTATTAATTAGCTCACTAGGCACCAATAGATATTTCCAAACGCATTATTCTAGTTTGCTTTCTATTGCTGAGATAAACACTTTTGCATACAGCAACTTTGGGAGAAAAAGGTTTGGGACATGCCTAAAGACCAATGTTGATGGAAGCAATTCAACTGAGTTTTCCTTTTCCATAGTATGTCAAGTTGACAATTAAGATTAGTCATCATGTTCATGGTCACACAGATGGCACTGACTAAACTCAAAACAAAACAGAAAGACATGCATATAGGAAAGCTACTTGCAGAGAGATGGTTGGCAGGGATGGAAGGCAGGTGGAAGAGGAAGAGTATGGAGGTAAGAGTAATCAAAGTTTTGCTATATTGTCAAAGAGCAAACTTATTTATTTTGAAACATAAAATGAAATATTCCATTACATGAAAATTACATATAAAATATTTGCATCATCCTTACAAAATAAAATTTATAGTATATAAACATTTAAATATTATATAAAAACAATTAGGTATAAAATATATAATATTCATTTCATGTTACATACCAATGGAAATGAATACAGTAAAGCTTCCTGTGACAATGTGGAGTTTTAAAGATCTCACAAATGTAATTTTAGAAGCTTCAGAGCCCAAAGTTTCATATACATAATACTGAGTGAAAAAATAAGACTTGGCATTATATGATTGCATTTGCATGATGTTCAAAATCAAACAGGACTGAAGAACCAGATTAAATGCCAGAAGAATGAGCATCCCCAAGGGTAGCTATTGACTGGCAGGAAGTGAGGCTCTGGCTAAGGCTGGGTTTTGCTTTCCAGTTAATAAATGATAGAGCACATAGTTATGTGGTAGCATATAATGTTTTGCTATGATGACCACACATTGGGGTATGTTTAAATCAAGTTAAACATAATTCTTCAAATGTTTGTAGTTTGTTCAAACTCTTTTCTTCCAATTTTTGAAGCATTGCCTTGTTTTCAGGTGTGCTTGGATCTTCTGAACTGTAGAAACCATGGACGAATTTCTCCTATCTAACTACTGATTAGCACCTGTTGACCTGCTTTCCCTTCCTGCATCTCCTACTATCCCAGCTTCAGGTAATCAGTCTTCCACTGTTATCCTCTCCAACATCAGCTTTGTGCATTTCACCTATGAGTGAGATGATGTATGACTTGCTTTGATGTGCCCATCTTATCTCATAGACAGTGATGGCCTCAGCTCTGTAAATGTTGCAGACAAAAGAATTTTATCCACTTGGGCTGCATATTATTCCATTGTGCTTAATTGACACACTTTATTCATAACTCATCAGTTGGTTAACAGTTTGATATTTTTTTTTGAACTGATACTGAAACAGCTTAAACTTGAGTAAATTCAAAGGCCTGTGTATTAAATGTTTGCTCCTAGATTGATACTATTTGTTGGTGGTGAGAGATGTGCTCTCAGCGGCAGTGGGACCCTGGTCACTGCCTCAACTAGTCTGTTTCTTTCCCATCCAGCAGTGAGGTGAAGTAGGTTTGCTTTACCACATGTTCCCACCATGATGGGATTCCACTGACCCAAATACTGGAACTGGTTACTCCAAAGGGAAAGTTTCAGATCAGGGAGCCCTAGGAAAGCCTCTTCCTTTTGTAAGTTTGATGGTTTAGGCATTTGCCATAACACAATGTGAACTAACAGCATGTTTGTGACCAGTGCTGCAGTAAACATGGGTGTACAGAAATCCGTTCTGTATACCATTCATTTCCTGTAGCAGTTTTCAGAGGATATTCCATGATGTTTTCCTTATTGGTTGTGCCAATTTACATTCACACCCACAGTGTGCAGTATCTCTCTTTGCTCCGCATCCATCCTACCTCTGTTGTTGGGGATGTTTTCTTCTTATTACTAGTTATTTAAATTAGTTGAGGACCTATCCCATTGTGCTTTGGATTTGTAATTCATTGACAATTAATAATGCTTAGCCTCTTTTTCATATACCTCTGAGTGAGAAATTTTTATTTAGCTCTTCTTCTGATTTCTTAACCAGACTCTGTTGGAGAGCTGTTATTGAACTGAGTCTCTTAAATATTGCCACTATCACCTGTTTGCCAGATACATAGCTTACAAAGACTTCTGGCATTCTCCAGGTTGTCACTTCAGTCTGCTGCTGGGCAGAGCTTTCCAGTTTGATAGAATTCTATTTGTCTATCTTTGCTTTTGTTTCCTGTGGCTTGCACTTTATAAATAAAAAATCAGATTGTGCTTTTGGTCTGCCTCTGCTTAAATGCCTTTGTTGACACAAGCCCATTTATTAAAATGTATGCTGATGGTCTATCCACTGTTTGTTATATTTCAATTAAAAGGTTTGAAGGACCAAAACAGTACTACTTCTTGGTACATAACTAATAAAAGCAGAGAAAATATGTGTAGACCCATTGTATTGCAGCACCACCTATAAAAGTCAAAAGTTGAAAACAACCACAGTGCTATAGACAAATGGGCATCAAGAAAAAACAAGGCAGTATACACACTCCATAATGTGCTACTCAGCCTTAAGAAGAAATGACATTCTGATAGATGCACAAGGAGGGTGGACCTTGAAGAGATTATACAGTCAAATAAGCCAGACAAAATATAGTATAGTACTATTCCACAAACATGGGGTACCTGTAACGATCTAATTCATGGAACTAGACTATAAAACAATTGGTGCTGTAGGAAGTGAAGAATGGGGAGTTATGTAGTTTTGATTTTGGTGATGAAAAAATAGGTGATGGAGACAGTTATGTGACCATGCAGATATGCTCTATGCTATTGGATTGTACCTAGAAACTGGCTCTGATACCAGATGGTATTTTCTAGGTAGTTTACCATCATAAATTTTAAAAGAAACTAACACGATGGAGTGTTTCTATCTCTCCTGTCCTTATTGGACACTGGGACCTTATTTACCTGCCCACAGGAGCCTCAGACAATGTCCTCAGACTCCTCCACCTGACCTACTCAGGACCCTGCTTCCATTCATGACTTTAGCCATCGTTTTGACATCTAAGACACATTTCAGAATTTTTCTGAGCTGATTTCACTCAACTTTCATAGTAAGAGAGAACATTTTCTAAAGCATCTAATTGTTAAGCTTGATTGGAATTTTGAGTTAATGATCATCTTCAAAATACCAAATCCTTCTCTGACCAATAATCTAAACTTTACTTGTAGGAATGCAAATACTGGTGATATGTAACTACTCCATGACTTTTCTGAGCAGAATGTTTCCTACTGAGTGAAAAATGACAAGATTTGTTCATGGCTCACCTGTTAGAAAACAAAACCAAGCCAGGCAGTGGTGGTGCATGCCTTTAATCCCAGCACTCGGGAGGCAGAGCCAGGCGGATCTCTGTGAGTTCGAGGACAGCCTGGGCTACCAAGTGAGTCCCAGGAAAGGCGCAAAGCTACACAGATAAACCCTGTCTCGAAAAACCAAAAAAAAAAAAAAAGAAAGAAAGAAAGAAAAGCAAAACCAAGATGAAAATCAGTCAATTTCTTAAAAGAATAATTTAGGAATCAGTGTTCACACATTTTAAGTTAATTTCATTTCAAACAGTACCAAAATACCTATCTCACTGTACTAAGCTATTTATTTTTTCCTGCATAGCATCAAAAGTTTGAATGCATGTTTCAGTTGATTCCTCTTTTCACTGAACTTCCTCATGTTGGTGTCACTGTGTATCTTGATCTTCTTCTTATATGATGATTACTATGTATATTTTATTAGGATACAGGTGTATGGTATAACAGATATTAAAAAGATATAGCATCTCAGAAGATGAGAAAGTGAATATCTTTTTAGATGAGGTAGTCTTTGTATAGCTTTAGGATGAACAATAACAATAACAATAACAATCCCTCTTCCTCCTTCCCTCACTCTCTCCACCCTCCCTTCTCAATATGTGTGTGTGTGTGTGTGTGTGTGTGTGTG